>NC_057405.1:33207498-33456769 GCF_019320065.1 Cervus canadensis | reverse complement strand
TTTTTTTTTTTCCATTTATTTTTATTAGTTGGAGGCTAATTACTTTACAATATTGTAGTAGTTTTTGCCATACACTGACATGAATCAGCCATGGATTTACATGTGTTCCCCATCCTGAACCCCCCTCCCACCTCCCTCCCCATCCCATCCCTCTGGGTCTTCCCAGTGCACCAGCCCTAAGCACTTGTCTCATGCATCCAACCTGGGCTGGTGATCTGTTTCACCCTTGATAGTATACTTGTTTCAATGCTATTCTCTCAGAGCATCCCACCCTCGCCTTCTCCCATAGAGTCCAAAAGTCTCTTCTGTACATCTGTGTCTCTTTTTCTGTCTTGCATATAGGGTTATCGTTACCATCTTTTTAAATTCCATATATATGCATTTGTATGCTATATTGGTCTTCATCTTTCTGGCTTACTTCAGTCTGTATAATGGGCTCCAGTTTCATCCATCTCATTAGAACTAGATCTAAATGTAAGACCAGAAACTATAAAACTCCTAGAGGAGAGAACATAGGCAAAACACTCTCCGACATAAATCACAGCAAGATCCTCTATGACCCACCTCCCAGAATATTGGAAATAAAAGCAAAAATAAACAAATGGGACCTAATTAAACTTAAAAGCTTTTGCACAACAAAGGAAACTATAAGCAAGGTGAAAAGACAGCCTTCAGAATGGGAGAAAATAATAGCCAAAAAAGAAACAGACAAAGGATTAATCTCAAAAATATACAAGCAACTCCTGCAGCTCAGTTCCAGAAAAATAAATGACCCAATCAAAAAATGGGCCATTTATGGTCTTTAAAAAATAATAGCTCAACACGAAGAAAAGTTTTAGCTGTGAAACTGTACTGATGACCTTTTTTTTTTTTTTTAATTTTTTTTTTAGTTGGAGGCTAATTACTTCACAACATTTCAGTGGGTTTTGTCATACATTGATATGAATCAGCCATAGATTTACACTTATTCCCCATCCCGATCCCCCCTCCCACCTCCCTCTCCACCCGATTCCTCTGGGTCTTCCCAGTGCACCAGGCCCGAGCACTTGTCTCATGCATCCCACCTGGGCTGGTGATCTGTTTCACCATAGATAGTATACATGCTGTTCTTTTGAAACATCCCACCCTCACCTTCTCCCACAGAGTTCAAAAGTCTGTTCTGTATTTCTGTGTCTCTTTTTCTGTTTTGCATATAGGGTTATCGTTACCATCTTTCTAAATTCCATATATATGTGTTAGTATGCTGTAATGTTCTTTATCTTTCTGGCTTACTTCACTCTGTATAATAGGCTCCAGTTTCATCCATCTCATTAGAACTGATTCAAATGAATTCTTTTTAATGGCTGAGTAATATTCCATGGTGTATATGTACCACAGCTTCCTTATCCATTCATCTGCTGATGGGCATCTAGGTTGCTTCCATGTCCTGGCTATTATAAACAGTGCTGCGATGAACATTGGGGTGCACGTGTCTCTTTCAGATCTGGTTTCCTCAGTGTGTATGCCCAGAAGTGGGATTGCTGGGTCATATGGCAGTTCTATTTCCAGTTTTTTAAGAAATCTCCACACTGTTTTCCATAGTGGCTGTACTAGTTTGCATTCCCACCAACAGTGTAAGAGGGTTCCCTTTTCTCCACACCCTCTCCAGCATTTATTGCTTGTAGACTTTTGGATAGCAGCCATCCTGACTGGCGTGTAATGGTACCTCATTGTGGTTTTGATTTGCATTTCTCTGATAATGAGTGATGTTGAGCATCTTTTCATGTGTTTGTTAGCCATCTGTATGTCTTCTTTGGAGAAATGTCTGTTTAGTTCTTTGGCCCATTTTTTGATTGGGTCATTTATTTTTCTGGAATTGAGCTTCAGGAGTTGCTTGTATATTTTTGAGATTAATCCTTTGTCTGTTTCTTCATTTGCTATTATTTTCTCCCAATCTGACAGCTGTCTTTTCACCTTACTTATAGTTTCCTTTGTAGTGCAAAAGCTTTTAAGTTTCATTAGATCCCATTTGTTTAGTTTTGCCTTTTATTTCCAATATTCTGGGAGGTGGGTCATAGAGGATCTTGCTGTGATTTATGTCGGAGGAGTGTTTTGCCTATGTTCTCCTCTAGGAGTTTTATAGTTTCTGGTCTTACATTTAGATCTTTAATCCATTTTGAGTTTATTTTTGTGTATGGTGTTAGAAAGTGTTCTAGTTTCATTCTTTTACAAGTGGTTGACCAGTTTTCCCAGCACCACTTGTTAAAGAGGTTGTCTTTTTTCCATTGTATATCCTTGCCTCCTTTGTCAAAGATAAGGTGTCCATAGGTTCGTGGATTTATCTCTGGGCTTTCTATTCTGTTCCATTGATCTATATTTCTGTCTTTGTGTCAGTGCCATACTTTCTTGATGACTGTGGCTTTGTAGTATAGTCTGAAGTCAGGCAGGTTGATTCCTCCAGTTCCATTCTTCTTTCTCAAGATTACTTTGGCTATTCGAGGTTTTTTGTATTTCCATACAAATTGTGAAATTCTTTGGTCTAGTTCTGTGAAAAATACCGTTGGTAGCTTGATAGGGATTGCATTGAATCTATAGACTGCTTTGGGTAGAATAGCCATTTTGACAATATTGATTCTTCCAATCCATGAACACGGTATGTTTCTCCATCTGTTTGTGTCCTCTTTTATTTCTTTCATCAGTGTTTTATAGTTTTCTATGTATAGGTCTTTTGTTTCTTTAGGTAGATATACTCCTAAGTATTTTATTCTTTTTGTTGCAATGGTGAATGGTATTGTTTTCTTAATTTCTCTTTCTGTTTTTTCATTGTTAGTATATAGGAATGCAAGGGATTTCTGTGTGTTAATTTTATATCCTGCAACTTTACTATATTCGTTGATTAGTTCTAGTAATTTTCTGGTAGAGTCTTTAGGGTTTTCTATATAGAGGATCATGTCATCTGCAAACAGTGAGAGTTTCACTTCTTCTTTTCCTATCTGGATTCCTTTTACTTCTTTTTCTCCTCTGATTGCTGTGGCCAAAACTTCCAACACTATGTTGAACAGTAGTGGTGAGAGTGAGCACCCTTGTCTTGTTCCTGATTTCAGGGGAAATGCTTTCAATTTTTCACCATTGAGGGTGATGCTTGCTGTGGGTTTGTCATATATAGCTTTTATTATGTTGAGGTATGTTCCTTCTATTCCTGCTTTTTGGAGAGTTTTTAATCTTAAATGAGTGTTGAAATTTTGTCAAAGGCTTTTCTCTGCATCTATTGGAGATAATTCATCATGTTTTTATCTATTTCAAAATTTGTTTAATGTGGTGTATTACATGATTGATTGTGCGATATTGAATAATCCTTGCATTCCTGGGATAAAGCCCACTTGGTCATGGTGTATGATTTTTTAATATGTTGTTGGATTCTGTTTGCTAGAATTTTGTTAAGGATTTTGCATCTATGTTCATCAGTGATATTGGCCTGTAGTTTTCTTTTTTTGTGGCATCTTTGTCTGGTTTTGGAATTAGGGTGATGGTGGCCTCATAGAATGAGTTTGGAAGTTTACCTTCTTCTGCAATTTTTCTGGAAGAGTTTGAGTAAGTAGGTGTTAGCTCTTCTCTAAATTTTTGGTAGAATTCAGCTGTGAAGCCATCTGGTCCTGGGCTTTTGTTTGCTGGAAGATTTTTGATTACAGTTTCAATTTCTTTGCTTGTGATGGGTCTGTTAAGATCGTCTATTTCTTCCTGGTTCAGTTTTGGAAAGTTATACTTTTCTAAGAATTTTGTCCATTTCATCCAAGTTGTCCATTTTATTGGCATAGAGCTGCTGGTAGTAGTCTCTTATGATCCTTTGTATTTCAGTGTTGTCTGTTGTGATCTCTCCATTTTCATTTCTAATTTTGTTAATTTGGTTCTTCTCTCTTTGCTTCTTAATGAGTCTTGCTAATGGTTTGTCAATTTTGTTTATTTTTTCAAAAAACCAGCTTTTAGCTTTGTTGATTTTTGCTATGGTCTCTTTAGTTTCTTTTGCATTTATTTCTGCCCTAATTTTTAAGATTTCTTTCCTTCTGCTAACCCTGGGGTTCTTCATTTCTTCCTTCTCTAATTGCTTTAGGTGTAGAGTTAGGTTATTTATTTGGCTTTTTTCTTGTTTCTTGATGTAAGCCTGTAATGCTATGAACCTTCCCCTTAGCACTGCTTTTACAGTGTCCCATAGGTTTTGGGTTGTTGTGTTTTCATTTTCATTCATTTCTATACATATTTTGATTTCTTTTTTGATTTCTTCTATGATTTGTTGGTTATTCAGAAGCGTGTTATTTAGCCTCCAGGTGTTTGAATTTTTAACAATTTTTTTCCTGTAATTGAGATCTAATCTTACTGCACTGTGGTCAGAAAAGATGACTGGAATGATTTCAATTTTTTTGAATTTTCCAAGACTAGATTTATGGCCCAGGATGTGATCTATTCTGGAGAAGGTTCCGTGTGCACTTGAGAAAAAGGTGAAGTTGATTGTTTTGGGGTGAAATGTCCTATAGATATCAATTAGGTCTAGCTGGTCCATTGTGTCATTTGAAGTTTGTGTTTCCTTGTTAATTTTCTGTTTAGTTGATCTATCCATAGTTGTGAGTGGGGTATTAAAGTCTCCCACTATTATTGTGTTACTATTAATTTCCTCTTTCATACTCGTTAGTTTTTGCCGTACATATTGCGGTGCTCCTATGTTGGGTGCATATATATTTATAATTGTTATATCTTCTTCTTGGATTGATCCTTTGATCATTATGTAGTGTCCTTCTTTGTCTCTTTTCACAGCTTTTATTTGAAAGTCTATTTTATCTGATATGAGTATTGCGACTCCTGCTTTCTTTTGGTCTCCATTTGTATGAAATATTTTTTTCCAGCCCTTCACTTTTAGTCTGTATGTGTCTCTTGTTTTGAGGTGGGTCTCTTGTAGACAGCATATATGGGGGTCTTGTTTTTGTATCCATTCAGCCAATCTTTGTCTTTTGGTTGGGGCATTCAACCCATTTACATTTAAGGTAATTATTGATAGGTGTGGTCCCGTTGCCATTTACTTTGTTGTTTTGGGTTCACGTTTATACAACCTTTCTGCATTTCCTGTCTAGAGAAGATCCTTTAGCATTTGTTGAAGAGCTGGTTTGGTGGTGCTGAATTCTCTCAGCTTTTGCTTATCTGTAAAGCTTTTGAGGTCTCCTTCATATCTGAATGAGATCCTTGCTGGATACAGTAAACTAGGTTGTAGGTTATTCTCTTTCATTACTTTCAGGACGTCCTGCCATTCCCTTCTGGCCTGGAGGGTTTCTATTGATAGGTCAGCTGTTATCCTTATGGGAATCCCTTTGTGTGTTATTTGTTGTTTTTCCCTTGCTGCTTTTAATATTTGTTCTTTGTGTTTGATCTTTGTTAATTTGATTAATATGTGTCTTGGGGTGTTTCGCCTTGGGTTTATCCTGTTTGGGACTCTCTGGGTTTCTTGGACTTGAGTGGCTATTTCCTTCCCCATTTTAGGGAAGTTTTCAGCTATTATCTCCTCGAGTATTTTCTCATGGCCTTTCTTTTTGTCTTCTTCTTCTGGAACTCCTATGATTCGAATGTTGGGGCGTTTCACAGTGTCCCAGAGGTCCCTGAGGTTGTCCTCATTTCTTTTGATCCTTTTTTCTTTTTTCCTCTCTGCTTCATTTATTTCCACCATTTTATCTTCTACCTCACTTATCCTATCTTCTGCCTCCGTTATTCTACTCTTGGTTTCCTCCAAAGTGTTTTTGATCTCATTCATTGCATTGTTCATTTTTAATTGACTCTTTTTTATTTCTTCTAGGTCTTTATTAAACAATTCTTGTATCTTTTCAATCTTTGTCTCCAGGCTATTTATCTGTAACTCCATTTTGTTTTCAAGATTTTGGATCATTTTTATTATCATTATTCTAAATTCTTTTTCAGGTAGATTCCCTATCTCCTCCTCTTTTGTTTGACTTGGTGGGCATTTTTCATGTTCCTTTACCTGTTGGGTATTTCTTTGCCTTTTCATCTTGTTTAGATTGCTGTGTCTGGAGTGGACTTTCTGTATTCTGGAGGTCTGTGGTTCCTTTTTATTGTGGAGGATTTACCCAGTGGGTGGGGTTAGACGATTGGCTTGTCAAGGTTTCCCGGTTAGGGAAGCTTGCGTCAGTGTACTGGTGCGTGGAACTTGATTTCTTCTTTTTGGAGAGCAATGGAGTGCCCAGTAATGAGTTTTGAGATGGGTCTATGTGTTAGGTGTCACCTTGGGCAGCCTGTATGTTGACATTCGGGGCTATGTTCCTGTGTTGCTGGAGAATTTGCGTGGTATGTCTTGCTCTAAAACTTACTGGCTCTTGGGTGGTGGTTGGTTTCAGTGTAGGTATGGAGGCTTTTGGACGGTCACTTATTGCTTAAAGTTCCATGTAGTCAGGAGTTTTCTGGTGTTCTCAGGTTTTGGGCTTAAGTTTCCTGCCTCTGGATTTCAGTTTTATTCTTCCTGTAGTCTCAGGACTTCTCCAACTATACAGCACTGATAATAAAACTTCTAGGTTAATGGCGAAAAGATTCTCCCCTGTTAGGGACACCCAGAGAGGTTCACAGAGTTACATGAACAGGAGAAAAGGGAGGAGGGAGATAGAGATGAGCAGGAGGAGAAAAAGGGGGACTCAAGAGGAGAGAGACAGATCTACGCAGCTGTCTGTTCCCAGAGTGTTCTCCGTATCTCAGACACCTACAAGGATTCACAGAATTGGATTGGGAAGAGAAGGGGAAAGGAGGAAATAGAGGTGTTCTGAGGTAGAAAACAGAGAGTCAAGATTGGGAGAGAATAATCTTCGGTTTAAAGATAGGGCTTCTCTTTTTTTTTTTTTTTTTGGTAAGGTTATAGTGTAGTGAAAATGAAAATGAAGAGTAGTAGAGGAGTTCTAGAGGACTTTAAAAGAAATAAGAGAAAAAGAAAAATAGAAAATAAAAGAGAAAACGGGAAGGAAAAAAAAGAAGAAAAAAGAAGAAAAAGAAAAAAAAGGAAAAAAAACAAAAACAAAAAAGAAAGAAAGAAGAAAAAAAAAATTTTTTTCCCCCTAATTAAAAAAATCGTAAAAATCTATGAAAATGAAAGTTAAGGAGTAATGGGGGAGTAATAGGGAATTTTAAAGGAAAATAAAAGAGAAAAAATAAAAAAGAAAAAATATAAAAAGAAAAAAAAATTTTTTTTTTCCTTACTTAGAAAAAAAAGTAAAAATATATCTAGGAGTTTCTCTGGAGCTGCTGCGGTCAGTGTGGGTTCGGCTCAGTTTCAGATAGCTCCTCGTTCCAGCTTACACTTCTCGATATCTACAGGGCCCTTCCGGTGAAGTCAGTGTTTTCTACAGGGATTTTAATCTGTTGCACCAGTCCCTTCTGAAGCGGTTCCCTTTGTTTATTTGGCTTCTGTTTGCCTGTCTCTTCAGAGCCTCATTTCCGCCCTGACACAGGCGGGCGGAGGTGGACTCTTATTCAGTTAGCTAGTTCCGTTGCGCTGCTGGGAGGGGCTGACGCTGCGGGGATGGGCTGGCGCTGCGGGGCGGGGCTGACGCTGCGGGGAGGGGCTGGCCCTGCGGGGGCGGGCTGGCGCTGCCGGGAGGGGCTGACGCTGCTTTCTCCGTCTGCGCTGCTCAGGCTCCCGGCTGTTCTATATGGAGCGCGCCCCGCGCTGCGCTAGGTTCCAGCCCTCGGGTGTTACACAAAAGCGCGGAAGGAAAAGCTGCGCCTGCTCTCTGTGCCTTCCCCGTCAGAGCGGTCCAGGCAGCGAGGGGCTTGATGGGCGCACTATCCCCAGGTGTGGCGCACTCACTCCCTTCCGCGGACCCAGTCTCAGTTTCCGCTGGCGCCAGTCGGGTGCGCGCGCCTTCCGCCCTCCGCGTCCCCAGCCCCAGTCCCCGCCCGCGCCGGTCGGGTGCCTGCGCCCTGTGTCTCGCCGCGACCTTCCCCTCCCCCCTGCCTCCTGCCTCCGGCGGGGCTGGGCGGGTCCGCAGCCTGCGACCTCTTCTTGGGACTTTCTCCGTCCCTTTGTTCTGCGAACGGCCGGCAGTGTGTTCCGGCCGGTTAATTTTCTCTCTTTTGGTCTCCCACAGTTCAAGTTGGCACCTCACAGAAGCTCCCTCCGATTGTCCTCAGGGCACTCAGGCCCGGACCCTAGCCCAAGCAAGGCCGCCTAAGACTCCCTTCCCGGGACGGGTCTCCGTCCTTAGCTCTTTTGTCTCACTTTTTATCTTTTATATTTTGTCCTACCTCCTTTCGAAGACAATGGTCTGCTTTTCTGGGCGCCTGATGACCTCAGCTAGCGATCAGAAGTTGTTTTGTGAGGTTTGCTCTGCATTCAGTTATTCTTTTGATGAATTTGTAGGAGAGAAAGTGGTCTCCCCGTCCTACTCCTCCGCCATCTTGGCTCCTCCCGTAATTGTGCAATTTTAAATTGCTTTTTAACAGCTTTGCAAGCAGGAATGAGACACAAAATATTTAACAAGTGATAAGGCAAGAACACTAACCAGTCACCCTGAATTCTTAACTAGTCCCCAGGATGCCACAGCTAACCAGAACACAAGCTAACGTGGTTGACCAGGTGTGTTTGGTTGCATATTACCCCTGTTCTAAAGGGGACACCCTACTTTGAAATTTGAGTGCTTGGAAGCACATGGACAATAAAATACATCCCCTAATGTCTCTCGAAGACTAGAAAGTTCTTATTTTTGGCACCAGAGTATAAAGCCATCATTTGGTGATCTGTTCTTTACTTCTGCTTCTTTCAGATACATTCTCAGGGCTGTTTTCATTATAAAGATATATATCATTTGGAAGACATCATTTTCAATCTTCTTGTGCCATGCTTTAGTCTACCAATTTATGGCCTATGAAAACACTTTCATGTGAGGAATCAGAAAAATCAGAGTCTCAGACCCAGCTTTGCTGCTAACCAATTTTGTATTCTCAGATCAATCTGGTCTTTTGAACTTCTGTTTCTTTTCTTACAAAACTTAAGATTTCAAATTACTTATCTGTAATTATTCATGTGGTTTTTTAATTGCTTGATTGGAAATAGAGATGTTATTTCATTACGAAAAAGGGAACATTCATCTTTAATTCTCTTTTAAGGGCATCATTCTAGAGGGATTTTTAGTTATGGGTTGATATCTCAGAACTTTAACTAACTTTAAACTCATATCTGTTAAATTTCATGCTCACTGGAGATAGCAGGCCTTACTTTTTTCTTACTGTTTAGATATTAACTTTTCAATTCTACAAGGCAGAAAGAGGCAGTGGAATTATTAAGTATATATTAAGCAGTATATAGAGAATTTCTTTTCATCTTTTAATGGAATCTTAACTTCATTTTTAATTTGTGATCATTTCTGTTGTATTGCTTTTAACTTCACCTTGTTCTAATACTGAAGCATTTTCATAACATTAATATAATTGCAAGAGACATTCCTGAGGAAACACATATTTGAAAATACTTTAGTATATACAGTTTTATGAAAATAAAGTTTAAATGGCTAATGAGTTTATCTGGTCATTTAGCTGTGATCTGATCATTTCTTTGCATCTGGCCATTGGAGTAGATTTGAATGGTATTAGTACCGTGGCACCTCATGCCAAAGTTCTCAAAAGCAGTTTTGTTGTTGCTGATCGTGAAGCATGTGGGATCATAGTTCCCTCCCCAGGGATGGAACCTGTGCCCCCTGCAGTGGAAGTGCAGAGTCTTAGCCACTGAACCGCCAGGTAAGTGCCTCAAACACAGCATTGAAAATAAGACTAAGCTGGGAAACTGTGAAGTAATGCTGATATCTGGGCTTTGCCTCAGAACAATTCATTCAGAAATTTTTGAAACCTTAAGCTGGAGTAACAATGCATACCTAAAATAAATTAAAATGCCACTTATTTGAACTATTACATGATAGAGACATTAAGGCAGTGGTTCTCAAAGCATACTGTATATTAGAATCCCTTGGGGACTCTTCAGAAACAGATACCTGCATTCCCTCCCACACATGATTTAATTAGTAAGAGGTTGGCATGGGCATGGGATTTTTAAAATCTCTGCAGATGATACTACTGTGAAACAAAGTCTGGAAACCATTGTATTTAAATAATGCTTCTTCCATATCAATATATTTTGCTATTTTATAATAATTGCAGGTGAAAAATGGGAAAGTCTGAAAACTAACCCTTCAGAGATCTCTAAAAGAAAACAGAAGTTCAAAATGGAGTATTTTAGGTTTATTGGACTCAAGTATTGTTCCAAGTATGGCAGACAAAATACACTTTTTCATAAATCTATTTTTTCCACATATAAGGTTTTGTTTTCTGTGGTTTTTTTTTTTTAACTTTTTAACACATTTGTAATATAAACTATTTAGAAAATTGGAAATATTGGGAGCTGTCAATGTTAAAAGCAGATATACTGTCTAATTTTCATTGCCAACTCATCTGGATTATTATTTTTACTTGCTTGATTTGAAATTTCAATGGTAGATTCAGGTTAGTGAATGCCAATGGATATCCCTTTTCAAAAAATGTTTTGACATTTTTTTAAACAACTCCAATACTATTCATTAATGAACAAACCAGATTATTTTTCACTTGATTCTTGGTAATTTTCAATAGGTAGATAGTGTAAACTCTTGTATATATTTTTTAAATTAAATTAGATGATTACTTTTACTCAGAAGTTTTGCTTTGATTTATTTTGTTTAGGAAAATCTATATTGGAGGTGAAAGAATGTAGTGATTTGAGTGAAATACTCTACTGTTGGTGAAAATATATGTCTGTTATTGACTTTGAAACAAAATCTTTCCAGTTTTTAACAGGAAGGATGAAACTGAGAAAGCGGCAATCATTAGGTACTCATTGAAGACTGCCTATGAAAGTGCTTGAGCAGGGAACTCCTTGGCCATCCAAGGGGTTAGAACTTCATGCTTCCATTGCTAAGGGCCAGGGTTTGGTGTGGGGCAGCCAAAAAAAAAAAAAAGTGCTTGGGCAAAGAGGGATTTTAATGTCACTTGGTAATGACCATGACTGAGAATGCACAGCAAAAAAAAAAAAAAAATGTGGATATGTTATCAGTACAACAGATTTTTAGGAGGGCCTGAAATCTTTAATACTATCAATACTTTATTTTTTATTTTTTTCATTTATTTTTATTAGTTGGAGCTAATTACTTTACAATATTGTAGTGGTTTTTGTCTTACATTGACATGAATCAGCCGTGGATTTACATGTATTCCCCATCCCGATCCCCCCTCCCACCTCCCTCTCCACCTGATTCCTCTGGGTCTTCCCAGTGCACCAGCCCCAAGCACTTGTCTCATGCATCCAGCCTGGGCTGGTGATCTGTTTCACCCTAGATAATATACATGTTTCGATACTGTTCTCTCCAAACATCCCACCCTCGTCTTCTCCCACAGAGTCCAAAATTCTGTTCTGTATATCTGTGTCTCTTTTTCTGTTTTGCGTATAGGGTTATCGTTACCATCTTCCAGAAAGATAAAGACCAATACAGTATACTAACGCATATATATGGAATTTAGAAAGATGGTAACTATCAATACTTTAACAAGTCCTCCTAAGGTTTGGTAAGAATCTAAATGCGATCCCTGATGTTTTAGGATACTTTAATGATTTATTTTTGATACACTCTATAGATTGGAAAGAAAAAAGAGTTATAAATTTGTAAACTGTGGGAGGATGGGAGCCTCAACAAGAACCTGGTACTGTCTCTGCTGTTCATCGAACCGTGGCTTGCTGTTAGATCCTTAAGGATACGGCATCATATATCACATATAGCTATATTGCATATAGCTCAAACCTTTAAAACAGGGTGTCCTTAATCAAGATCTTGATAGAACATAGAGAAGCTCCAGATACTTGGGAAAAAAGTCTTGTACTACCAGTGAAATCTGAGGCAAAGATTATAGATAGACACATTGTATTTATGTATGTTGGGTGGTAGAAAGGGAGTGAGATAATCTGTGTGAAAATCTATTTTTATCATGGGTGAGTACTTAACTCCTGCAGTTTTTGAAGGTTAACTTTTAGAAAAGATGGAAATATTGAGGAAGAAGCATAGTACCTGGCTGGGAATAATCTACATATTTTCTTCCTGAGAGTAGAGTAGCCTCAACACTACTTCCTAAACTAATCTCCCTTAGGCCCCTAGAGAAGAAACGTACCCCATTTTTTACTATTTCTCAATCCAACACAAGCCAAGAAGACAGCCACTGCTTGACTGCCATGTTGAAAGGTCACAGTTACTAATAGGTTTGCAGAGAAATCTACATTCTATGGAAGCCCTTGGTTAATTTTCACTGCTATAAAGTATTTCATTATATGAAATACAATTGTATACCACAATTTATTTGTCTATTTTCTGTTTTCTTTTCTTGTTGTTGTCATTAACATCCTCCTATGGGTGTCCTTCCTCTTCATGTATCACAGCCTTGTCCTGCAAAGGGGCTTGTGTAACTTAATGAAGTTATGGGCCATGATGCTGTTAAATTGCTGCAGTCAATGTCAGCAAATTTGGAAAACTCTGCAGTGGCCACAGGATTGGAAGAGGTCAGTTTTCAATCCCAAAGAAGAGCAATGACAAAGAGTATTCAAACTACCATACAATCACACTCATTTCACATTCTAGTAAGGTTATGCTCAAAATCAGTCAAACTAGGCTTCAGCAGTATGTGAACTGAGAACTTGCTGATGTACAGTCTGGGTTTTGAAGAGGCAGAGGAACCAGAGATCAAATAAATAACATGAGTGGGATCATGGAGAAAGCAAGGGAGTTCCAGAAAAACATCTACTTCTGCTTCATTGACTACTCTAAAGCTTTTGACTGTGTGGACCACAACAAACTGTGGAAAATTCTTAGAGATGCGAATACCAGACCACCTTACCTGTCTCCTGAGAATTCTGTATGTGAGTCAAGAAGCAACAGTTAGAACTGGACATGGAACAACTTATTGGTTCCAGATTGGGAAAAGGAATATGACAGGCTGTATATTGTCACCCTGCTTATATAACTTCTATGCAGAGTATATCATGTGAAATGCTGGACTGGATGAATTGCAAGGTAGAATCAAGATCACTGGGAGAAATATCAACAACCTCAGATATGCAGATGATACCACTCTAATGGCAGAAAGAGAAGAGGAACTAAAGAACCTCTGGATGAAAGTGAAAGAGGAGAGTGAAAAAGCTGGCTTGAAATTCAACATAAAAAAAAAAAAAATGAACAGACCATGGCATCTGGTCCCATTGTTTCATGACAAATAGAAGGGGGTAAAGTGGAAGCAGTGACAGGTTTTCTTTTCTTGGCTTCCAAAATCACTTCAGACAGTGACTGCCGCCATGAGGAATAGTTAGGGACTTGGAGAAGGTCATGTATACACTGCTATATTTTAAATGGATGACCAACAAGGGCCTATTGCATAGCACATGGAACTCTGCTCATTGTTATGTTCCAGCCTGTATGGGAGGGAAGTTTGGGGTAGAAGGAATACATGTATATGTATGGCTCAGTCCATTTACTGTTCACCGGAAACTACTACAACATTGAACATTGTTAATTGGCTATACCCTAATACAAAATGAAAAGTGTAAAGTTTGGAAAAAAAAAAAAGAGAGAGACATCACTTTGCCAACAAAGGTCTATATAGTCAAAGCTATATGGTTTTTCTAGCAGTCATGTACTAAGTGATGGTACTAATTTTAACTTCAATTAGTAGTTTATTAGAGTTTACATGCTTCATATCCTATCTGATATCTTGCCAGTCTTTTCAATTTTTACTTGCTTACAATTGTGGTTTTAACTTCAATTTCTTTGATTACTAGATAGTTGAACTATGTGCATCAGAATTTTTATTGACTTTTATATGATTTGTTTCTACATTTTCCTAAAAGATTTACATTTTTCCCCTGATACTATCTCTGTATATAATATGAAATCACAAAAGAACCTTGAAGGTTTCCTATAATTGTGGCTTCTAGTTGCTTTCCAATTTCTACTGTTCTCTACTTCTTTGGTAAAAGAGCTATATTTAAGCTGAGCATATCATCACCTACCTATATTTGTATGTTCAAGTCTCCTTTTGTAAGTTAAATGTAGCCATGACTTCAGTTCTGGCCAATGAGATATAAGCTGTAATGCTTAACTGAACCTCCAAAGTGTATACTTACATATCTACTTACTACTCTCTCTTAGTTTGTAGTCAGTATGGACTAATTGGTAACAAACTAGCTCTCTCAATATAGACGTATAAAAAATCAAATTAAGTAACTAATCACCCATTTGAGACATGAGGCAAGAGACAATACAGAATTATGATCCCAGAGAGAATGGAAACAAATGAGATAAACTCAATAACTGCCCCAGCTCTCTACCTGGGAGTGCTTTATAGATGTTAGTGCACAAAGGGAAAATTTGAAGACCAGCTACCTCTTTGAGTTCAGGAAACAGACATTGATGGCCATCTGGAATTTGTAGGACATAGTTCTGGAAAGGAGTGGGATATATAGAAAGAGAATACTAGAAATCTGCATGATTTCCTTGAGTGATTGGCTAAATATTAAACATCAGATTTGTAGGGTGATACACTACAAGACCAGATGATGAACAATTACTGGAACTCTAAATGGAACAACTAAGAAATAAAGTGTTATTCATCAATAAAAGTGTACAAACTACCAATACAGAAGAAAAAGTGATAACTCTCAAAACCATTCTGTGAGAAAGAAGTCAGATACAAAATTGTATATACATATACAAAATTGTATATGAACCCATTTGTATGAAATTCTAGAATAAGCAATACTATTTTATACTGATAATATCCAATTAGTATTTGTCTTAAAAATGATGGAAGTATTCAAAATTTTGATTTTGAATGAATATTTTAAAATATGATTTATACAAACATATACATATGCCAAAATTAATCAACCTAAAAATTTTAAATAGCTGTATTTTATTTCATGAAATTTATATCTTAATAAAGTGGATTTATGAAAAGAAAAGAAGTGCTATTTTCCTCTCTTTTTTCAATTTGTTTCATAGAATGGGAATCTGGAAACTGGAGAATTAGAAGCTCTACTAGACCATGAGGACAAGATATATTTCCTATGGAATATTGGAGAGATATATGAAAGATCTCCAGCCTCTGAAATGATATGAATCTATGATAGACATGGATCATGTGTATCTAGGTGGGATATTCATGTCTAGAAAAAGAGATCACTGGACTCTTCATTACCTGACTTCTTTTACATGAAGGTAAAATGAACTCCTACTGTTTTAAGGTACTATTTTTCAATATTGTGCTCCCTGATGCTGAGCCTAATTGTAAATAACACACGTGATTCTCAGCAGAAAGAATATTTTATGCACAAAAATTAGACCACTATTTTATGATCTACATACTAGAATCTAAATGAGCAAAACTTATAGACCTTAATGAATAAAAATAATACAATCAAAGTATTCTACATACATAGTAGTCCTACATAACTGCTAAACAAAGATTTTATTTTTCAACTTAGAAGGATTTAGATTGTATGCCATCTCTGTACTCTATATGAGGAAATTCTTTAAGAAAATATTCTGATCATATTTGGATAAATTCTCAAGATAAGGAAAGAGGAAGATCATAATAAATGATATTAAGCAATAAATATTTTAATAATGATAGATTAATCTATATGAATATAATAATACTAAAACTGAGGCTTGATAAAATGGGTCACATAAAGAGCACACATACACATACATATGCAGGAATACTAAAGGGGAGAAACAATAGCTTAGACCAAAAATTCTAAAGATTTTAATAATTAGACATTATTGATAAGTAGACCATCATCTCAATGGCCAAGAGATAAGAAAGTAGGTAAACCAACTTAATATAGGGGATTATTAATTCTTTAAATTTAATATAATGATTTGGAAATACATGTTTAATACTCCTTTAGAGATAGAATGACAAATAGACAAATGCAATATTTGTTCAAAATTTCAAATTAATGAGGGTGTAGGTCATAAAAAGAAATATTTTCAAGCAAAATACAAAAGATAAAATATAAAGAAATTTATAATAGAAGACATTAATTCAATGGAAAAAAATTCCATTTTTATTATCCATTCATTTATAATGAGTATGAATGACTTTGTTTCCCTAACAGAAAGTACATGCTTTAAAATTTTCCGGTGAAAGAAAGGTATACAAGTTTTAATTTTTACTGATGGGGTATTTACATCTAGAAAAATAAATCACTCAATTGTGCATTGATTAGACTGTTTCTATGAATTTTGGAATGATTCCCAATGAATAAAAATATCGACACTTTTCACTTTGAATTCAAAATGACTACATATTTTAAATTTCTGCTTGCTCATTTTCAGCCTTATCTCTCCTCTTTATACTAACACTATTTTATATGTCTATTATAATATTTCTCTAATGTGTTCAAAACTCATTTCTTGTCTATAGAGTGTGACCTTCTGAAAGAAGTGTAATGCATTATAATGGCTCAAAGAATATTCTATGGTAAGAATGTTTATTTCTCTCTTCATTATAAACCCTTTATGTAATTGCTTTTGTCATGTTTCCATCATTCATAGGGCCTAAAGCTATGTCTTGCTAAAAAGAATGTGATCTTAGTGATTGCTGAATTAAATTGAGTTTAATATAGAGAACATTTTTAACTCTAGGAAATACTGCTGAGAAACATAAACTAGAAAATGAGACATCAGAAGGGTGAAGAAAAATGGCATACACATCAAGCTCTAAATCTCAATTACTTTGTTCACAGGCAGCTCTTTGTTCTTAATAAACATGTACATTCATTCCTTTTTATTTGGCCAGGTAGTTAGCAAAATTAACTGTCTCTTTTTCTAGCTCACAGAAGAATTGAAGCAACATATTACGAATGTGCTAATGGATGAGAGGATTTTAAAGGTAGATACGAGGTAATAAAAGACTACTATTAATTGCATAAATGTGAGAGAAAATAGGGAAAAATTATACAAAGCAGATTTAAGAACTGTAGTGGCAAAATGTCCTAGAAGCTTAATGGTCCTTTTGGACATCTTTCTATCACAGTAAAAACAATGAGAACATGTTTTTAAAGATGACATTGCTACTTAAAAATATGCAAAGTGTTTCACAATCTATTTGTTGTAAATAAAATGCAATACAGTTTTTAAATCTTTCCATCAAAGCAAGAAAAGGAAGAAAGTTCATTGTGACAGTCATCTAAACAAATGCCTCATTCTATGGTGAAATCTAAATGATGATTCATTTTACATTATTTTGAGTTCTTTTAAACCTGATTTGTGCATATTTCCTCATATTCTTTGAACATCACTGAAAAGTAAGTAAAGATATTCTTTCTATTGCATAGGTGGAGATATATAAGTTTGCAAACAACATAGTGCTGTGCTGTGATTAGTCACTCAGTTGTATCTGACTCTTTGCGACCCCTTGGTCTGTAGCCTGCTTGGCTCCTCTCTCCATGGGGATTCTCCAGGCAAGAATACTGGAGTGAGCTGCCATGCCCTCCTCCAGGGTATCTTCCCAACCCAGGGATCAAATCCAAGTCTCCTGCATTGTAGGCAGATAAACAACATAGATTCCCCCACAAAATCAATGTGGACAATAACTTGAAAAATTATTCTAAATATTTTGTCCTCATCCATTAAAAAAGTTGAATCTACTTTTCATATACTCATAGTTTGGAATATTTCTTCAAAAAAACACTACTATTCTTTGTTTTTTATTCGACTTACTCGGTTGTTATAGGTGAACAATTATGAATCACTGAAGTTTACAAGTCTGTTCAAATAATGTGCTTTGTTTGGGCTATAATACTGACTAGGACATTGTAAAACATCCCTGCAGGACCAGGAGAAAATAATGAAATGATGAATAGAGGTAAAGAATATACCTAAGTGGACAGATAAAGCTTATGTTTTGCAATGGTTGAATGTTCTGGACTTTGTTTAGTACCTTCCAAGGTATTTCCTAATGAAATAGTATTTTCAAAATAAGCTCTTCAAAGGTCAGAAAGGAAGGGGTGGGCCAATAGCCTAGGGCTTGGAAAAGCAGTAAAACCTTTTAAAAGTAACCCTGTCTGAAATGTATTTGATTGCATTTCCTGATATAATGTTTTTTTCTTCACATGGTACATTGTTTAGTGAATTTGGTTGTAAAAATAAAAAATGTTTTCACCTGCTAAATTGCCAAGATAAATATGATTAAATTAAAACTCCAGAGATGGCTTCATAGATACCATAAAACAGCAGAGTTGGTTTCAATATCCTTTTGTTTTACATGATCATTGCCAAGAGGTAAAAGCTAACAGTGACAATATTCTCATTAGATGGAAAGTTATGGAGACTCATTAAAGAATTATTTCCTTTTAAAAACTTGCTTTTTTGCTTCTCATTCTTCTCAATGCCTTCCTGGATAGTGTAAGCTACAAACTAGAACTTAGAAAGTTGTTTATATAAATGGATTAATTTGATTACACAAGAATTTCCTGATGTGATAGCTTATTCTTGTACTCAATTACATATAAATATATATATATACACACACATAATACATACACACACACACACACACACACATATATATATACACTCAATTACATATATATATATATATATATATGTATATATATATATATAGTGGTGAGTGAGGATTTACCAAAATCACTTTTTTTTGACACTGCCCAAAGTTAAAACAAAACATTGGTCCTTCTGCTTTTGACTTGGTAAAAACATTGAGATTTGTTTTCCCTCAGGGATCAAAATAGGATAAAGAATAGAGAGAAAAGCTATTTTCTAAATAAAGCTACATCAAGAGAGCCATATAAGAAACTCCAGTTCTGACAGAGGACTAGTCAATCTTCACAAAATTTTATAAGAGATTCAGATGCACAGCTGCAACTGAGGGTTGATTTAGGAGGTAGGCTGTTCAGGATAAGAGCTGAGAGGAACACATTTAAGAGAATGGGTATTTCATTCATTCATCGTTGGGCTACAGGATGTCTGAAATGTATACTATCCAAAGGAGATTCACTTCCACTAAGATTCTCCCAGAAAGGATCTGAGTGATTGAATGATTCCTTTTCTATTTCATCTTGGTCATATTTCAGTCTAGCTCTAAGCATTTAGTTCTAAATTTTAATTATCATTGGTGACACTGGGAAAGATTGAGGACAGGAGAAGGGGCTGATAGATGCTTGGATGTCATCATCAACTCAATAGACATGAGTTTGAGCAAACTCCGGGAGATGGTAAAGGACAAGGAAGTCTGGTGTGCTATAGTCCATAGGGTTGCAATGAGTCGGACATGACTGAGTGACTGAACAACAACACAAATTTAATAATGGATATAAGAATTCTTCTTAAAACATGTATTAAAATACTTCCTAGTAAATTTTCACCCAGTGTTACATGTTTTGAAATGCTCAATTTGCAATTTGCAGTAGATCAAAAAACTGCAACAGCAATGACAAAAATAGAGCTTGGAATTAATAAAGCTTTCTAAGAATTCCACAGACAGAGGAGCCCAGCAGGCTACAGTGGATAGGGTCGCAAAGGGTCGCACACGACTGAGTGACTATCACTCGCTCACTCACACAACACTAACCGGGCTTCCTAGATGGCTCAGTGGTAAAGAACCCACCCGTCAAGCAGAAGAGGAAGGTTCAACCTCTGGGTTGGAAGGATCTCCTGGAGAAGTAAGTGGCAACCCCCTCCAGTATTCTTGCCTGGGAAATCCCATGGACAGAGGAGCCTGGTGGGCTACAGTCCATGGGGTCGCAAAGAGACATGACTTAGTGACTAAACAGCAATAGCACTTACAGGTTTACTCTGTGTAAGCTTTCCATTTGTTTTCAGTGAAATCACAAGGGCCCAGAGCCAGAACTATCGGTTAATTGTAGCACATGTGTTCAAAATGCTAATTATGTTTCCATTTATAGTAATGTTTCTTAATAGCATGGGATTATTTATGAGCAATAAACAGATTACACAAAAAAGCAATGTATTTCTTCAGCCTCTTTTTTTAAAATACTTTGTGCAACTTAGCAATTAGTTAGTAACACTTCTGTCTAATGTGTAGACTAATCGTTAAATTAGTAGACCACATCTAAAGTATAGGAAAAAGGTTAAAACAAGATGTCTTCATTTTTGTGGGATAAAATTCTAAACAGTATCCAATAGTATGATATCATATATCTTCCTAATATCGTTTAGCTAATTTTTTTAGCTACTAATTATTATTCAGGTAAATAAAATATACTAAGTTCAAAAACAGTCTTGAGAAAAAGATGGTCTAGAAACTTACTCTACCTCTTCTCCTCAGAGTTTCACTGGTGATGGTTGTGTAGATGTCAGTCATCAAATTTTCTCAAGACAGGGCTTGTGAAATGAAAACATCTCTTGCCATATCAACAAATAAGAAATGTCACAGCCATCAACGATTTCTGGCCTCCAAATGTAAATGAGGGCTCCCAAAACTGTGATCCAACAGATGCTGCCCACCCCCTCCACGGTGATTGCTGAGGAGCTGGGGGAATGGAAGAAGCAGCCATCTGCCACTCCTTAAGTTGAACAAGGAAACAGGATTTGGCCCCAGGTAGCTGAGGTGCATATGAAAGGAATGAACTCAGTGAGCCCAGAGGCACATCATGCAAAATGCCAGCTGGATGAAGCATAAGCTGGAATCAAGATGGCCAGGAGAAACATCAATAACCTCAGATATGCAGATGACACCACATTATGGCAGAAAGAGAAGAACTAAAGAGCCTCTCGATGAAAGTGAAAGAGGAGAGTGAGAAAGTTGGCTCAAAACTCAACATTCAGAAAACTAAGACCATGGCATCCGGTCCCATCTCCTCATGATAAATAGCTAGGGAAACAATGGAAACAGTGAGAGACTTTATTTTGGGGGGCTCCAAAATCACTACAGATGGTGACTGCAGCCATGAAATTAAAAGACTCTTGCTCCTTGGAAGAAAAACTGTGACCAACCTAGACAGCATATCAACAAGCAGAGACATTACTTTACCAACAAAGGTCTGCCTAGTCAAAGCTATGATTTATCCAGTAGTCATGTACGGATGTGAGAGTTGGACTATAAAGAAAGTTGAGTGCCAAACAATTGATGCTTTTGAATTGTGCTGTTGGAGAAGACTCTTAACAGTCCCTTGGACTGCAAGGAGTTCCACCAGTCAATCTTAAAGGAAATCAGTCCTGAATATTCATTGGAAGGACTGATTCTGAAGCAAAACTCCAGTACTTTGGCCACCTGATGCAAAGAACTGACTCTTTGGAAAAGACCCTGATGCTGGGAAAAATTGAAGGTGGGAGGAGAAGGGGACGACAGAGAATGAGATGGTTGGATGGCATCACCGACGTGATGGACATGAGCTTGAGTAAACTCTGGGAGTTGGTGATGGACAGGGAAGCCTGGCATGCTGCAGTCCTTGGGGTCGCAAAGAGTCGACCATGACTGAGTGGCTGAACTGAACTGAACTGAGAGGCTCAAATCTTCTCATACATAGAATGCTAAATTCCTTAACTTGATACCTGATCTTTGATGTTTGGGCTGCCTCCTCCCTTTGTTGCAAACTTGTGTATAGCCTGATTCCCCCTCCTGCTTCCTTGGAGCAGTCTCTCAGAACTAACTGAGGTACTGTGTCCTGGGATGCAGTCCTCATTTTGCCCCCAAAATAAAGCTTAACTTGAAGTTCTCAAGTTGTGCATATTTTTTAGTCAACAGGCTCTATAACAATTCTATTTTGCTGTGAATAAAGCTAATTATTTCTGTGTTTTGGTTACTTACATTATGTATCTACACAACTGTCATCTTGCTGCAATCTATGACAAATAAAAAGCAAGTAACACTTAAAATTGTTAAGGAAATGTAAATCCAAGATTACTGTTCAAAGTTATAATATAAATGTTCTTAGTATGTTTAGACAAGGAAGTCTCAAATGTGTATTTATTGAAGCTATTCAGCCTTCATTCATTATTTGAACTTCCAGCAAAAATTAAGGATTGATGCAAACATTCAAAATCAAATAAGGCTATAAAATTTTAAAACACAACTTAATCCTTAATCCTTTTCAGCATTTAAAAATCATAGTGACAGATTATTAATTGAGGACTAGTGCTGGTAAAATCTGTAACAATGATTAGTTACTTACAATATAAGCCTAGATTAATTTATACAGTACTCTTGGGTGTTACAAATAAAAAATGAGTTATCTCCATTTGATGATAATATTGTATTATAATAGAGGCAATATTTTCATGTTAACCCTCCAAAGAAGATTTTCCTGTTAAACGCATCCACAGAATTATGGAGGAGGAAAAATAATTTTTCCTCTCCTCTTCTTAGTTCTTGGCTGATATCCCCTACAACAGAAGGCAAATTAACAGGAGAAAAACAAGCAGAAATTTAGTAACATGTATACCTCTTGCATTGGAGAAGGAAATAGCAACCCACTATAATTTTCTTTTTTTTTAATATTTTTTCCATTTATTTTTATTAGTTGGAGGCTAATTACTTTACAATATTGTAGTGGTTTTTGCCATACATTGACATGAATCAGCCATGGATTTACATGTATTCCCCATCCCAACCCCCCCTCCCACCTCCTTCCCCACCCCATCTCTCTGGGTCTTCCCAGTGCACCAGCCCTGAGCACTTGTCTCATGCATCCAACCTGGGCTGGTGATCTGTTTCACCTTGATAATATACATGTTTTGATCTTGCCTGGAAAATCCCCATGGACAGAATCCTAGCAGGCTACTGGTCCATGGGGTCCCAAAGAGTCCACACGACTGAGTGACTAAGCATGCAGAATTTTCCTAATACAGGGAGGGTGACACCCTTATAAATATGGAGATTTCCCTTATAAATGGAGATGTCTGTAAAAAAGGATTGCTTCTACTCAGTTTGCAGAGTTTCTATGTCTCTGTTTCTAAAAATATTCAGCCTAAAATAATCTTTAAGTCAAAGAGTGAGCCACTTTATTTTCTTGGGCTCCAAAATCACTGCAGAGGGTGATGGTAGTCATGAAATTAAAAGATACTTGCTCCTGGGAAGAAAAGATATGATAAACCTAGACAGCATTTTAAAAAGCAGAGACATCACTTTGCTGACAAAGGTCTACCTAGTCAAAGCTATGGTTTTTCCGGTAGTCATGTACAGATGTGAGTGAGTGAAAGTCACTCATTTGTGTCTGACTCTTCACGACCCCGTGAATTAGACAGTCCAGACCAAAATGCTGGAGTGGGTAGCCTTTTCCTTCTCCAAGGGATCTTCCCAACCCAGGGATTGAGCCCAGGTCTCCCACATTGCAGTTGGATTCTTTACCAGCTGAGCCACTAGGGAAAACCAAGAATACTGGAGTGGGTAGCCTATCCTTTCTCCAGTGGATCTTCCTGACTCAGAAATTGAACCAGGGTCTACTGCATTGCAGGCGGATTCTTTACTGAGATACCAGGGAAGCTCACAGATGTGAGAGCTGGACCATAAAGAAGGCCGAGCACTGAAGAATTTATGCTTTTGAACTGTGGTGCTGGAGAAGACACCTAAGAATCCCTTGGACAGAAAGGAGATCAAACCAGTCAATCCTAAGGGAAATCAACCCTGAATATTCATTGGAAGGACTGATACTGAAGCTGAAGCACCAATGCTTTGGCCACCTGATGCGAAGAGCCGACACATTGAAAAAGACCCTGATGCTGGGAGAGATCGAGGGCAGGAGGAGAAGAGGGCAACAGAGGATGAAATGGTTGGATGGCATCATCGACTCAATGGACAAAAGTTTGAGCAAATTTTGGGAGATAGTGAAGGACAGGGAAGCCTGGTGTGCTGCAGTCCATGGGGTTGCAAAGAGTCAGACACCACTGAGGGACTGAACAACAGTAACAATGTCAAAGAGGCATGTTTCAGGGTGACGAGTTCTCTTCTCCCTCAGAATAGTTCTCATTCTTGCAGTTTTTAGTGTCCTTTAACTCTAATGATATTAATAACATTAAAAAAAAAAAAGTGTTTTAGTCCCTGTTTTAAGAAACAATGACCTGAAAAAGTGTAAAGTTACAAAACTGTTAAACTAGAAGAATTCTCAACTGAGTCTTTATAAATAAGATTTAAGATTATATTCCCAAACTGTATGGAGCATGTATGTGCAATTTCATGTATCTGTTTACCTTTTTTCTATATATTTTAAAGACATTTTAGAATAAAGGAAAAAAGTACATAACATAGAAAAATATTCCCATTGCTTAGAATATATACCACAGATATTTTGTCCTATTTGTTTCTCATTCTCTTTACTTAGATAAAATAAAAACTTGAGCAGTCTAGCTAGTCTCCTGCAACGGAATCCCTCAGTATTATTTACCAATAACTCTCAAGAGGCAATTGCCATCTGACTTATATAAAAATCCTTCCAATCTATTAACTTTAAGATTATTATTCTATATGTGTTTTTTACAACATACAGTAGTGTGTTGCATGTATCATCCTCCATCTTTCCATTTCCCCCTCCAAATTATTTTCAACATCTCCCATGTTGATCTTTCTGGAACCAGTACCAATATTATGAGCACCCATCTATTAATGGATATTTAGGTTCATTCAACTTTTCCAAGATGACAATTATCTCTGTAATGAAAATCCTCACTTCAGTGTCCTTTACCTCTGGAGTACATTTTCAGAAATGATAAATGTTTCAGCATTTTACCTGATTGCAAATAAACTCTTTTCTTGCTTACAGTATTCTGCATTTCTTGGTTGACAGAGTATATATTTAAATATAATTATATTATAATTAAATATAATGATAAGTGAAGGTGTTAGTTGCTCCATCGTGTCCAACTATTTGCAAACCCATGGATTATATAACCCACCAAGCTCCTCTGTCCAGGGAGTTTTTCAGGCAAGAATACTGGAGTCAATAGCCGTTCTCTTCTCCAGGAGATCTACCTGACCCAGGGATCAAACCCAGGTCTCCTGCACTGGAGGCAGATTCTCTACTGTCTGAGCCATATGTAATTAAACTTCAAAATAAATGAAGTAATGTACTATTTTTCCCATAAGGCTGACAAAAAGGAGAGTATTGCCATGTTTCTGGAGTTGTACATGGCACAACTACTTTGAAAGCATTATGACAGTTATCTAGTAGACTTGCAAATGTGCATACTCCCAAATCCAACAATTTCATTCTGGAAAACATATTCCAGAATAACAAGAAAGATATGTAATACTGGAAAAAAATAGGGAAATTAATAGAGTAGAAAATTGTGATTTCTGGGCATCTCTATGAAAGCATTTGAAGTTTGTGGTCATAAATGAAAGTTAGCATTATTGCATATTTTCCTTTGGTCATCTTTACTTTGCATGTGGGCAACAGGTAAAAAATACATGTAACTGCATGGCTGATTCATGTCAATGTAAGACAAAACCCATTACAATATTGTAAAGTAATTAACCTCCAACTAATAAAAATAAATGAAAAAATAAATAAATAAATAAAAGTTAAAAAAAAATAGATTGAGTTGATCATGTAACTACTTATCAAATACATAGAACAGGAAAGGGGCTAGGACGGTGAGGAGTGACCATAAGATAATTAAAATAATTTGTTATGGATGCTAAGGTGTACAAGCTGGCTTGGATTGCCATAACAACATAACACAATCGGTGACTTATATAATGCAAATTTATTTTCTTATGTTTCTGGGAGCTTCAAGTCCAAGATCAAGGTGCTATCAGCTTTAATTTCTATGGAGACCTCTCTTATTCTAAGCCATTTTAAAAAGATAACTCAGATGAAGAAGTAATGCTTCCAGGATGGAGGGCCTGAACCTATCCTGGTATAAATGAGTTCTTTTAGATGAGTGCTTTTCTTGCCACAGGTTTTGAATTATCCTATTGAGGCCATATGGCATAAAGCTCAAGTAATCTCTGGATATGAAATGATTGTTTCACTTTATTATCTATCTGTTCAATGCCAATGTGTAGCCAAAAGAAGGGGACTCTATCCATACCCAACAAAACCAGAGAAGTTAATTAGAGAACTTCTAATTAGCCTAAACAATTCTGTATTTCATCCTTGACCTTTATAAGTAGTTTACTGCTCACACCTAGAGTAAACCTATGTCTGGGTTGATCTGGGCATTTGCCAGTGTACACTTGTTATCCTGTCATCCTCAGGTTAGTACTTTCTTTTACTCTAAAATGTGTTCCAGTTTGCATAATGAGTTATATTTAGTCAGTCACTGAGATCTGGCAATACCTGCCAATTTTTAACACGAATATTTTCTCCAGTGTTTATCATTCAAAACTAGGTAAAAGCAACAGCAATAAATATGACATTTATTTATGCTCTTTTCATTAGCACAGTTATTGGCTATATATACCACACACACACACACACACACACACACACAAAACTAACAGAAATGAAATAAACACTTCAAATATTAAATATAAGAAATATATCACCTTAACAATGAAAAATGATTGAGATTGAGATTTATTTTCATATAAAACAAATATTAGACCATTGGATTCCAATGATAGGGAAAAAAATCCACTTAAATATAACAAACCATCATCATTGTTTAAAAAACTGCTACATCAGAAGCTCACAATCCTTTTACAAGAGAGAAAGCATTCTTCAATAGAGTGGTTTATTCTGTTTTGCTTTAACATGTCATATCCAGTAAGCTCCACTTAAAAAATACAAAAAGGATAAAAGTAATAATACACAAAAATCTTTATTTCTAACATGACTGATAAATATGATTCCCTTTGTTGAACTCAGTTTCCCCCCAAATCCCTTCAAATACTTGAATCCAGACATTTTTATGGTGAGTCCTTAGAGAAGTGAATACAGGGTAAAAAAGAAAAAAAATATATATATGTATAGATATATATTTAAAAATAGCTTTAACAACAGATGAAAAAAATTAAATGTGAAAATTTTTGTTACAGTTTTAAGAGCAGCAACAATACTTGGGGAAGTAGAGGGAACATCTCATTGAAATTGCACACCCAGGAGTGTAGGCGTGTACAAGCTCATAATATGTCATTTCTGAATGTGGGAGAAGAGAAGCTGTGAGGACCTTACTTGACAGATGACAAATGTCCTCTAGGCTTTTCTAGATTAGAGCCTGATAAACATGAAATTTCTACATAAAGTTGTCAACTGATCTGTGGCTCTAATTATTGCTACAGAGTTCAGGAGAACTCACCAAAAGAATGAAGCTAAAATATATGCAAAAAAATTAAAACAAGTTTTGAATGAGCAAAGGAGGTCAGGCATATACAAATATACAAATAGAACATATTGAGGAAGAAGAGGTGAATCTTATATTGGACATGATAATTATTTGATTCCAAGTTACACAATAAAATTTAGCTCTCCTTGCCATCACTTATTCAAGGAAATTTCGAAACTGTTGGATCTGGAATGAATTTTGGGTGAGGCAGCAGGAATTAGAGTAGGGCTAGGAGATGACTCTCTAAAGTTGACATTACTCAACTAAAGAATCGTAGCTCTACCTAGTCCTCAGTATTTGATTGTGGTGAATTTATTTATGTATCTTTATGTTAATGAGCTTGTTGTTGTTCAGTGGTTAAGCAGTGTCTGACTCTTTGAAAGCCCATGGACTGCATCAGGCTTCTCTGTCCTCTGCTATCTCCCAGAGTTTGATGAAATTCAAGTCCATTAAGTGGGTGGTGCTATCTAACCATCTTATCCTCTGCCACCCCCTTATCCTTTTGCTTTCAGTGTTTCTGAGCATCAAGTCTTTTCCAATGAGTTGGCTCTTCACATCAGGTTACCAAGGTATTGGAATATCAGCTTCAAATGAATATGTGTGTTAGTCACTCAGTTGTGTCTGACTCTTTGCAGCCCTATAGACTGTAGCCCACCAGGCTCCTCTGTCCATGGAATTTTCCAGGCAAGAGTACTGGGGTTGGTTACCATGCGTTTCTCTAGGGGATCTTCCCAACCCAGGGACTGAACCCAGGTCAAATGAATATTCAAGGTTGGTTTCCTTAAAAATTGACTTGTTTGATCTCCTTGCAGTCCAAGGAACTCTCAAGAGTCTTCACCAATACCACAATTTGAAAGAATTAACTCTTAGGTTCTCAGCCTTCTTTGTGGTCCAGCTCTCACATCTGTACCTGACTACTGAGAAAACCATAGCTTTGACTATCTGAACCTTTGTCAGCAAAGTGATGTCTTTGCTTTTTAATATGCTGACTAGGTTTGTCATAGGTTTTCTTCCAAGGAGCGTGTATCTTTTAATTCCATGGCTGCAGTCACAGTCTGTAGTGATTTTGAAGCCCAAGGAAAGAAAATCTGTCACTGCTTCCCCTTTTATTTGCCATGAAGAGATAGGACTGGATGTCATGGTGTTAGTTTTGTTAATGTTGAGATTAAGCCAGGTTTTTCAGTAGTTTACTTCCCCAGGGGTACTTCCTGACCCCAGAGTTCAAACCTGAGTCTCCTTCCTGGCAGGCAGGTTCTTTACCACTGAGCCACCTGGGAAGCTGTTAATGACTTTGCCTTTAGGGCTTTTATTTTATTATTAGAGTATAATTGCTTTACAATGTTATGTTAGTTTCTACTACTGTACAAAGAAGTGAATCAATCATATATATATATATATTTCCTCCCCCCCTCCCTCCCTCCCACTTCACCCCCCTCCCACCCCTCTAGATCACATGGTGCATTGAGCTAAACTCCCTGTGCCTTACAGCAGTTTCCAATTAGCTGTTTTACATGCAGTAGTGTAATATTTAAATGCTACTCTCTTATTTTGTCCCAATCACCCCTTCCCCCCCAATCCTGTCCACATGTCCATTTTTTACATCTGTGTCTCTATTCCTGCCCTGCAAAAATGGATATGTTACCATCCACATAGCTTATGATAAGTTTTAAATTAATCACTGTATTAATTATTAGCATGGTGCCTGGTGAATAGCAAAGTCTAAATGAAAATGCTGAGGCAGGTTAATGCATGAGTTTGAGACTGGGCCTGGATGGGAGCAGCAAAAGAGGTCAATGTGGAGCAGCCCCTGAGGTCGGAGGAGAACCTGGGAGCCAGGTTGAGAACAGACATAAAGGGGGAAGGGTCCAGCAGTGTCCCCCGAGCTCTGCTGAGTCAAGTAAGATGAAGATTAGGGTTAGGGTTAGGGTTATATATATATAGAGGGATTATATATATAATATATATTATATTATAGGCAGGTTATATATATAATAGGCAGGTTAAATGTGACTTTTCCAAGGTCACAAGAAGTGGCCAGTTCATTTCAAGTGTCCTATTACTTTCATTATAAACTTAATCTTGGTTTGATACAGTGGGAAGAAACTAAAACGTAGATTTGAAATTTTTTTTGCACTTATAAATTGACTGCTAATTTTAGTTGATAAACTTAAGAGAACTCTACACAGTTTTAATTATACTAATCATATGATTCAGTTCAGTTCAGTTCAGTTCAGTCGCTCAGTCATGTCCGCCTCTTTGTGACCCCCACAGACTGCAGCACACCAGGCCTCCCTGTCCATCACCAACTCCTGGAGTTTACTCAAACTCATGTCCATCAAGTTCATGATGCCATCCAACCATCTTATCAGGTGGAGAAAATGACAGACTCTTTGGATATATCACATTTTTTACCCAGTCCATCCAGTTCTTGCTCAGAGTCCCTCCATTTAGTCAGTCTTTGTCTTCTCATGGAACATTTAGTCTACTTACATTTAAAATAATTATTGATAGTTATGTAATTACTGTCATTTTGTTAATTGTTTTGTAGGTGTTTTATAGGTTCTTTTTTGTTCCTTACTTCTTTTATTCTCTTCTTTTATGATTTCATGACCCTCATTAGTGTTAAGTTTTGATTCCTTTCTCTTTTTTCTGTGTGTATCTATTTACAGTTTTTTGGAATATGGTTATTATTAGACTTACATATGACAACTTCTTTATATGGTGATTATTCCAAATTCCTGATCTCTTAACTTTAAATCCATTTAAAAATCCCACATTTTAACTCTCCTACCCCACAATTAGTGCTTTGACATAACATTTTATAATTTTTGGTGTTATGTATCCCCTACCTACTTACTGTGGATATAGTATCATATATACTCTTTTGTCATTTAATCTTCCTACAAATTTTCTCTATGATTGATTTACTAACTTTAATCTATATTTTTGTTTACCAATGACTTTTTCCTTTCATAATTTTCATGTTTCTAATTGTGTCATGCTTAGTCAGTCGTCTCCAACTCTTTGCGACCCCATGGACTGTAGCCCACCAGCCTCCTCTGTCCGTGGGGATTCTCCAGGCAAGAATACTAGACATGAGTTACTATACCCTCATCCAGGGGATCTTCCCAACCCAGGGATTGAACCAGGATCTCCTGCATTGCAGGTGGATTCTTTACCAGCTGAGCTACCAGAGAAGCCCTTTCATAATTGTAGTTTTTCCTTGATCTCTTAGAGAATTTCCATACAAATCTTGGAAAACTAGTTTGGTGGGGTTCAACTCTTTTAGCTTCTCTGTTACCTGTAAAACATTTGATCTCCCCATGAAATCTGAACAAATGCCTTACTGTGCATTCTTGATTGTAAGTTTTCCCCTTTCAGTACTTTGAATAAACCAAACCACTCCCTTCTGGCCTGCAGAGTCCCTGCTGAAAAGTCAGCTGAGAGATTATGGCAGTTCTCTTGTACCTAACTTGTTTCTTTTCCTTTGTTACTTTCAATCAGTTTGGTTCAGTCACTCAGTTGTGTCTATTTGCGACCCCATGGACTGCAACATGCCAGGTCCATCACCTTCCCATCACCAACTCCCAGAGCTTGCTCAAACTCATGCCCATTGAATTGGTTATGCCATACAACCATCTCATCCTCTGTCGTCCCTTTCTCTTGCCTTCAATTTTTCCCAGCATCAGGGTCTTCTCCAGTGAGTCAGTTCATCTTATCAGGTGGCCAAAATATTGGAACTTCAGCTTTAGAATCATTCTCCAATGATATTCAGGACTGATTTCCTTTAGGATAGACTGGTTGGATCTCCTTGCAGGCCAAGGGACTCTCAAGAGTCTTCAACACCACAGTTCAAAAGCACCAATTCTTCAGCACTCAGCTTTCTTTATGGTCCAACTCTCACATCCATACATGACTACTGGAAAAACCATAGCTTTGACTATATGGACCTTTGCTGGCAAAGTAATGTTTCTGCCTTTTAATATGCCATCTAGGTTGGTCATAGCTTTTCTTCCAAGGAGCAAGCATCTTTTAATTTCATGGCTGCAGTCACCATCTGCAGTGATTTTGGAGCCCAAGAAAATAAAGTCTCTCACTGTTTCCATTGTTTTCCCCTCTATTTGCCATAAAGTGATGGGACCGGATGCCATGATCTTAGTTTTTTGAATGTTGAATTTTCAGCCAGTTTTTTCACTCTCTTCTTTCCCTTTCATCAAGAGAGTCTTTAGCTCCTCTCCACTTTCTGCCATAAGAGTGGTGTTATCTGCATATCTGAGATTATTAATATTTCTCCTGGGCAATCTTGTTTCTAGCTTGTGCTTCATCCAGTCCAGCATTTCGCATGATGTACCCTGCGTATAAGTTAAATAAGCAGGGTTACAATACACAATTTGACGTACTCCTTTCCCAATTTGGATCCAGCATGTCTAGTTCTAACTGTTGCTTCTTGACCTGCATACAGATTTCTCAAGAGGCAGGTCAGGTGGTCTGGTATTCCCATCTCTTGAAGAATTTTCCACAGTTTGTTGTGATCCACACAGGCAAAGTCTTTGGCATAGTCAATAAAGCAGAAGTGCATGTTTTTCTGGAACTCTCTTGCTTTTTCAATGATCCAATGGATGTTGGCAATTTGATCTCATGTTCCTCTGCCTTTTCTAAATCCAGTTTGAACATCTGGACGTTCACGGTTCACATGCTGCTGAAGTCTGGCTTGGAGAATTTTGAGCATTACTTTGCTAATGTGTAAGATAACTGCAATTGTGTGATAGTTTGAAAATTCTTTGGCCTTGCCTTTCTTTGGGATTGGAATGAAAACTGTCCTTTTCCAGTCCTGTGGCCACTGCTGAGTTTTCCAAATTTGCTGGCATATTGAGTACAGCACTTTCACAGCCTCATCTATTAGGATTTGAAATAGCTCAGCTGGAATTCCATCACCTTCACTAGCTTTGTTCATGGTGATGCTTTCTAAGTCCCACTTGACTTTGCTTTCCAGGATGTCTGGCTCTAGGTGAGTGATCACACTATCGTGGTTATCTGTGTCATGAAGATATTTTTTGTACAGTTCTTCTGTGTATTCTTCCCACCTCTTCTTAATATCTTCTGCTTCTGTTAGGTCCATACCATTTCTGTGCTTTATTGTGCCCATCTTTGCAATGTTGCTTCCAAAAGTATCTCTTTATCCTTGGTTTTTATATTTTAATTACAAGGTGTATTGGTGTAGATTTCTTTGGCTTGATCCTTTTTGGACTCACTATACTTCCTGGATTTGAATGGCTGTTTTCTTATCCATGTTAATGAAGTATTTATCTGTTATATCTTCAAATATATTCTCTTCTCCTTTCTCTCTCCTTCTTCCTTCTGGGACCTCTGTGATGCGAATGTTAGTAAGCTTGGGTTGTTACAGAAATCTCTTAAACTGTCCTCCTTTGCTTTTCCTTTCTTTCTTTTTTCTATTCAGCTTTACTGATTTCCATTTCTCTGTGTTCCATCTAATTGATCCATTCCTTTGTATCATTTATTCTGCTATTGATTCTTTCTAGAGTTTTTTTTTTTTTCATTAAGTTACTGAATCCTTCATCTCTGTTTGATTCTTCCTTATATTTTCTACTCTTAAAAACTTCTGAAGGTTTTATTCTGTTTTTCTGATATTCTCCTGAGTTTCTTGAATGTCTTCAAGATCATTACTCTCTATCAGATAGATTGCATATCTCCACTTCACTTAATTCTTCTGGAATTTTATGTTCTTTCATTCAGAACATGCCAAATCATTTTGCCTAAATTGCTGTTTTTACTTCTGTGTATCTGGTTATGTTTCCCAGCCTTGGGGAAGTGGCCTGTATAGGAGAGGTTCTGTTGCCCCAGCAGCATACTCCCCACTGCTCACCAGAGCTACATGCTCTGGGTTGTCCCTTATGTAGGTTCTGTGGGTCCTTCCGTTGTGTCAGGCTGACTACTATGAGTGGGCTAGTAGATGTGGCTACCCCCCATCTGGTTGTTTGCCAGGACCCTCCTTTTGTAGAGGCTTTTGGCAGCTGTTTGATGGGTTTGGGTCTTGAGGCAGCTGGTTTCAGGAGCCCAGGAGATCCTGGAGTTGATGATGACTCACTGGTGTGTGTGAAGTTGCAAGACTGGGGCTCCTAGATCTAGCATCTGCCTGCTATTTCGTGGGGTGGTTCCTGACATGCTGGCAATCGGTGGTTCTGGGGTGTCTCAAAGCTGATATTGGCTTGTTGGTGAGTAGGGCTGGATCCCAGGGCTGCAGATGAGAAGTCTAGAGTATCTCTGAGCTGATGTTAGCCTACCGGTGGTGAGGCCAGGGCTTAAATTTTCCTGGGGCTAGTGCTGCCAGCTCGCTGGTGGGCAGAAGCAGGTTTTGGTGCTTTTGGCTGCAGGGCCTTGGTGTCCTGAAGCTGGCATCAGCCTCACTGTCAGTGGGGCTGGATCCCAGAGCTGTTCACTGAAGGTCCCAGGGCTGCTGTTGGCTTGCTGGTGTGCAGGGCTGTGGTCTGGGGAGCTTTGAGACTGCTGCCAGTCTGCTGATGTGTTGCTGTGTCTTGACAAGACAGGCTTCAGCACTGCATTGTTGCTGGAGTGGTGTCCATCTACTGGCAAGTGAGGTCGAGGTCCAGGCAATCCTGGGTCTGGTGCCTATCCACTGGTGGGTGAATCTGGGTCCTAGAGCTAGTGCCAGCCCACTGGAAGGCAGAGACTGGTCCCAGGGCCTCTGGATGCAGGTTCCAGGGGTTTCCACAGCTGCCTTTAGACCACTGGTGGGTGGGGTTGATTTATGACACTGCTGGCTTCAGTGTCCTAGCTGTCCTAAAGTTGTATTGGACTCCTGGTAGCTGAGAATGTATTCCAAGGCTTCTGACTGATGGCCACGTGGTGTCTCAGAGCTGGGTTCACTTGCTGGTGAGTGGATTCTGGTCCCAGAATCTCTGGCTGGAGACTCTGGCAGTTCCAGGTTTGGTGTATGGGCTTTCTGGTGGGTGGGGCTGGGACCCAGGGGTTTCTAGGGCTAGGGCCTCTCCACTAGCAGGTCGAACTGCATCCCAAGGTAACTGGCTGCAGGAATCCCAGGATAATGCCTGTGCACCAGTATATGGGCCCAGGTTTTGGGCCCTCCTGTGAATAGGACTATGTTCTGGGGTGGCTGTAGGCTCAAGAGTGTCTTAAGGCAGCCTACCTGCTAGTGTTATGGCTATGTCCCCGCCTGGCTAATTGCTTGGCTGGAGGCATCCAGGACTGGTGCCAATAGGCTGGTGGGTGAGACCAGGTCCTAGTGCTAATAAGATATGGAAAGGATTCCAAAATGGCACTTGCTAGAGTCAGGGTCCATGTGGTAGAATGAGCTCCCCCAAATGGCTACAGCCAGTGTCTATGGACATGAGTTTGAGCAAACTCCAGGAGTTGGTGATGGACAGGGAAGCCTGGCATGCTGCAGTCCATGGGGTCGTAAAGTGTCAGACACGACTGAGTGACTGAACTGAACTGAACTGAATGTCTATGTCCCCAAAGTGGGCTCCAGTTGCCTCCAGTCTCTCTGGGAGATTCTCTAAGATCAGTTAGTGGGTCTCACCCAAGCTCCTTTCAAATTTCTGCTTCTTCCCTGGTCTTAGAGTGTGTGAAATTTTGTGTGCACTTTATGAGTGGAGTCTGTATTTCCCACCATCTCTGGGTCTCTCAACCTTAATCTCCATTGGCTTGTCTCCGGGAGCTTGTCTTCCCAATGTAGGACCCCTGGGCTAGGGATCCCCATGTGGGAGATTCCTTCACACCCATTCCTCCTTGGGGAGAACCTGTGCAATTTTAATTACTCTTCTGTTTTTTGGTTACTCACCCAAGGGTGTGAGTCTTGACTCTACCATGACTCTGTGCCTCCTACCTGTCTCATTGTGGTTCCTTTTTTATATCTTTAGTTGATCTTTTCTACTAGAATCTGGTCTTTCTCATTAACAGTTGCTCTGTAAGTAGCTGTAATTTTGGTGTGCATGTGAGAGGAGGTGATCTCAGTGTCTTCCTATTCTGATGACTTGGCCAAGCCTCAAATGCAATTTGTCTTTTAATATGTTTACTCTGTTTTCAGATAAAAACTTACTTGCTAGTGTGAGCATCCTTTTTTCATTTTATAACTTCTATCCCAAAATAAGGAAAAATTATTTTAAATCACCGGTAATGTTCTTAGCACATTGATAGAGAACTTTATATAATTTGACAACTGATTTTAAAGACAGTGGCAATGATGATGATACTATGATGCCAAGAATCTGACAGCAGATTAACAAAGATTGAAATTAGCTTAATAAATGATCAGTTTCTATTCCTTGCCCTTACCTACTGTTCTCACCATCACCTTATACTACTAGCTTGAAATTGGGTTAAAAATGCCTTTATATTACTATGTGAAGAGTTATTGCTCTCTATAAATCTTAACATGGTAATGAATTTTTCTATCATAATTAGATAAAACCATGAGATATTTGTTAAGTATTTTAACAACAACTCTAAAATCAGAAATGAATAGTTTTAAAATTTTTAAATGTAAAAAACAGTCTTTTTACAAAGTTATCTGTTGGGAAATATAGTTAATTGCTCCAATATTATAGAGGTTTGTGCTGTGATTTTAGAGTTGATAGAGGTTTCACTCAGCATTCTCATTTGCTAAGGATACTTTGATTGGATCTGCCAGCTCAAAAAGCCCAAGTATTAGAGCAATTTTTACTAAAGTCTTAGCTTTTTATAAAGCCTTCTCTTGTTCTAGTCCCCAGTAGAATTCAGTAGCCTTACAGCTAACCACTGGTTCAATGAAATAACACTGTTTAATGTATTACATATTGCCTCCAAAATCCAGAAAAGCATTTCAAGCACTAAGCCATGTTTTCCAAGGTAGATTGTGTGAAGTACATCAACTTGATTTTCACTTCAGATGGATATCTCAAGATACTGCATACATTTACCCCACCCGTCCACCCAAACTAGAAATTAACATTGGGTTGTAGGGCTGCTAAGCTTTTGTGGGATATCTTTCACTGTCTAGTTTGTATATGTCTTATTAAGACATGTAAATTACTTGTACTTCCTACTCATAGGATCCAATTGGCATAATGTAATAAATGAAAAGGACTCCAATAAAATTTGTGGAATATCAAAGAATCAAGATCTCTAGGGATTCTATGATGGTACAAAGCAGGATAATAGATATATTTCTGAACCATGTCTATGAAGGTTTATTCTTAACTCTGTACAGTAAAAAGCTAGCTGCTTCCAATGCTACCTACAAATAGGTATGGGGAAAAAAATATTATCCAGGTCAACAGATATGTGCCTAATGGCAGGGGTCATATTGATTTTTTTCCAGCATGGGTACTACATCTGTGATAGAAGCTGTAATTGGAGCCTCCACCTGACTGAGTTTATGGTAGTCTAAGGATAGTCTCCAAGATTTATCTACCCAGGCTAAGTGACTACATTTATGAATTATATGGATATGTGGAAGATGTAATCACTCCTGCTTCTCCTGTGTTTCCTGAAAGAAATTTCTTCTGCTATAAAACAGAAAACAATCTTGATAAGGAGAAGTTCCAGAAGTTTCCACTTACCATTCCTATCAAAATAGCGTTCCCCAATGGGGCCAGGGGGCTTCCCCAGTGGCTCAGTGGTAAAGAATCCACTTGCAATGCAGGAGACAATGCAAGAGATGTGAGTTTGATCCTTAGGTGAGGCAGATCCCCTGGAGGAGGGCATGGCACCCCACTCCAGTATTCATGCCTGGAGAATACTATGGACAGAGGAGCCTGGTGGGCTACAGTCCATAGGGTTGCACAGAGTCAGACACAACTGAAAAGACTTAGCACCCACACATTTAACAACTAGACTGCCAACAAAAGAAAAAAAAAAAAAGACCAAGAAAGTTAGGAAGAAAGGAAGAAAAGAAACAAGGAAGGGTGGATCTTGTGGCATTTGTTGACATTTGCGGTATAACTACTACCACTATGGCTGACTTCAAGTTACCAATGTGATATTATTGAACACAAAGTTGGGGAGAGATGCAATATGCAGTATTTCTACCATATATCCATAATAGACATGAATAACCTCAAGGGCTTTTCCCATTTTCATAAAAATTACTTAAGAATAAGAAACAACCAAAAATAAAGAAACATTATATTGTTCAAAACAATATGACTCAAATCTGTTACAATCAGCTGTAATATTTTATATGCTATATAATGATAAGATTAGAAACCAATTTGAACATTCATATGGAGATCTCTTAATGTTGAAAGAAGCTATCAGAATGAATATTTTATCAAGTAATTTTGCAAAATAAAATAAAAAGTCATTGTTTGTATAACCCTTTCTAAAGCTGAAATAAAGCCAAGTCAAACTTGGACTTCTGAAGCTTCAAAATGACAATACTTAGAATTATTTAAACTTTAATACAGACATTGCATTCTGGTTGTGATATTTTGAAAGGAATACATGTAAAATTCAGGTCAGAACAGTTATATGTTGGAATAGCCTATGTGATGGGATCTTGTTATATTGTCTGTTACTACTATTTACCTTTGAAATCCTGTCCATTATTTAAAACATTTCTCTGAATTTATCTGTGTGATTCTAAATGTTATGGTTTTAAACATAGATTATTGCTGTAATGTTGTCTCATAATGGATTGTTCGTTTCTTTCCCTACTAAAACAAGTAAATTAAACAAATAGTAATTTTCAAGTGGGATCTTAGTATAAAACATCTTTTTAAACTTCCTCAAGTTACATCTTTTTCTCCCATATTTTTAAGCTGACACCTCCTAATATTTGGTTATTACTTATTTTATGCTCTTGTAAAATAAAGCAGTCTTGTTTGCCTCTTGGTCTAAGCCATTTCAGTAACACTACTGGATTCAAAAGGTTATGAAATAGGGAAGCAGCCAGTCAATGTGAACACTTTAGTGAAGTAGTCCAATAACCTGAATGATGTAGCCAGCATTTAATATTTAAAAGAATTAGCACATTAGCAATTTGCTTAAGCAGTGCCACTTGGGCAGTGCATTTTGACAATCATAGGTTATTTTCAGCATCCTGCAATTCAGTTTACAAGGATCCACTATTTTAGGGCTCTGCCTATTGTTTCCACATTATTTCTAGCTGTCCTTAATTGGTCAAGGTCGTATCAAATTACTGCCTTACTGCTTCTGAGACATAATTCAGTTATAAATCTTCTGTGTTAAGTAGTATCTCCTAGTTTGTTGTTTTTTTTTTTCCCCCGGCCAGGAATTACAAGTTTCTGGCTTCTGACAACATCCATCTTCTAAATCAGAATATTGCTATGCTTATTTGCCTAAAATTTTGTAACTTCTAATCTGATCTGTGCAACCCATTTCCCGAGAATATTTTAAACAACAAAAAAAATATAGTTTTATACTGAATCAGGCTTCCCTGGTAGCTCAGAAGGTAAAGAATCTGTTTGTAATGCAGGAGACCCGGGTTCAATTCCTGGGTTGGGAAGATCCCCTGGAGACGGAAATGGCTACCCACTCCAGCTTGCCTGGGGAATTCCATGGACAGAGGAGCCTGGCAGGCTACAGCCCACGGAGTCACAAAGAGTCAGACACAACTGAGTGACTAATACACATTAAACTATTTGTGTTATATATATTTTGTATTACTTTTAGGTATCTAACATTATTCTTTTTAAAATAATACTTGAAAGCCAGTGATGATGGCAGCAATAGCACTGACTTTCAATCTTCCCAATCCCTTCTTAAAAAGAGATAAGACAGCTAGGACAGAGAAAAATAGTCTGCCACCAAAGTGGCTAATGAGATAATTCTATGAGGCTCAGAGTGTGAGCAAGCAAGACCAAACCAAACGCAGCATGAGAAGCTGCATGGAAGAGAAACTGTGTGAACAGTGGAAGAAAAACAAATGGGTCTTGTGACAGATTTAAGATTTAGGAAACAGAAATTCTTAAAAGCCCTCATTCCTACAGTGAGGGCTTCTCCACTCTGAGTGAAAGAGTCAATTAACAAATTGGGACATGTTTCCAAAGTCTCAAAATTTTAAATACCAAGAGTGTGCTGGATATCCTAGCCTCCCCAAAATACTCAAAAAAAGGGAAAGAGCACTTTGAGGAGATACTGCTGGGAACAGAACCTTCATTTATTTAATAAGGAAAGAGGACTTCCTGGTGGTTCAGACTGTAAAGAATCTGACTGCAATGCAGGAGACCCAGGCCCAATCCATAGGCCAGGAAGATCCCTGGAGAAGGGAATGGCTACTGATTCCAGTATTCTTGTCTGGAGAATCCCATGGACAGAGAAGTCTGGCAGGCTACAGTTCATGAAGGGTCATAAAGGGTTGTACATGACTGAATGACTAACACTGGAGGAAAGAAGAATGAAATTTCAGCTATAAGTGGGAGAAGAACCTTGACAAAAATATATCTTAAGTTTTGAAGAGGGAGCTAATGTCAGCAAGACAGCAGAATAAATTCTGGTTCTTGTTCCCTCAAAAGAAAAAATGATTTGATAATTACATATGGGCTAGAATAGCTTTATGAAAACCCCAGAATCCAGTTAAGAAGTTTTAGTACCCCAGAGGAGCACAGTACTTAGGGGAAATAATCACATTGAAGCTAAAAGAGACATTTACCTTTACCTGTGTTTTATTTCTCCTCCAAGTAGGCAAGAAAGAACCCATCTCTCAATTACTTCCCTTGTCAGTTCAGTTCAGTTGCTCAGTTGTGTCTGATTCTTTGCGACCCCATGGACTGCAGCATGCCAGGTTTCCCTGTCCATCACCAACTCCCAGAGCTTATTCAAGTTCAAGTACATAGAGTCGGTGATACCATCTTAACCTCTGCCGGCCCCTTCTCCTCCTGCCTTAAATTTTTCCCAGCATCAGGGTCTTTTCCAATGAGTCACTTCTATGCATCAGGTGGCTAAAGTATTGGAGTTTCAGCTTCAACATCAGTCCTTCCAATGAATATTCAGGACTGATTTATTTCAGGATGGACTAGTTGGATCTCCTTGCAGTCCAAGGGACTCTCAAGAGCCTTCTCCAACACCACAATTCAAAAGCATCAATTCTTTGGCACTCAGCTTTCTTCACAGTCCAAGTCTCACATCTATACATGACCACTGGAAAAACCATAGCCTTGACTAGATGGACCTTTGTTGGCAAAGTAACTTCTCTGCTTTTTGATATTCTACCTAGGTTGGTGATAACTTTCCTTTCCAGGAGTAAGCATCTTTTAATTTCATGGCTGCCATCACCAGCTGCAGTGATTTGGGAGCCCCTCAAAATAAAGTCTGACACAGTTTCCACTGTTTCCCCATCTATTTCCCATGAAGAGATGGGACCAGATGCCATGATCTTGGTTTTCTGAATATTGAGCTTTAAGCCAACTTTTTCACTCTCCTCTTTCACTTTCGTCAAGAGACCTTTTAGTTCCTCTTCACTTTCTGCCATAAGGGTGGTGTCATCTGCATATCTGAGGTTATTGATATTTCTCCCGGCAATCTTGATTCCAGTCTGTGCTTCTTCCAGCCCAGCATTTCTCATGATGTACTCTGCATATAAGTTAAATAAGCAAGGTGACAATATACAGCCTTGACATACTCCTTTTCCTATTTGGAACCAGTCTGTTGTTCCATGTCCAGTTCTAACTGCTGCTTCCTGACCTGCATACAGGTTTCTCAAGAGGCAGGTCAGGTGATCTGGTATTCCACAGTTTATTATGATCCACACAGTCAAAGGCTTTGGCATAGTCAATAAAGCAGAAATAGATGTTTTTCTGGAACTCTTTTGCTTTTTCAATGACCCAGCAGATGTTGGCAATTTGATCTCTGGTTCCTCTGCCATTTCTAAAACCAGCTTGAACATCTGGGAGTTCACAGTTCACGTATTGCTGAAGCCTGCCTTGGAGAATTTTGAGCATTATTTTACTAGCATGTGAGATGAGGGCAATTGTGCAGCAGTTTGAGCATTCTTCGGCATTGCCTTTCTTTAGGATTGGAATGAAAACTGACCTTTTCCAGTCCTGTGGCCACTGCTGAGTTTTCCAAATTTGCTGGCATATTAAGTGCAGCACTTTCACAGCATCATCTTTCAGGATTTGAAATAGCTCAACTGGAATTCCATCCCCTCCACTAGCTTTGTTCGTAGTGATACTTTCTAAGGCCCACTTGACTTCACATTGCAGGATGTCTGGCTCTAGGTGAGTGATCACCCCATTGTGATTATCTGGGTCATGAAGATCTTTTTTGTACAGTTCTTCTGTGTATTCTTGCCATATCTTCTTAATATCTTCTGCTTCTGTTAGGTCCCTACCATTTCTGTGCTTTATCGATCCCATCTTTGCATGAAAAGAATAGCAAGGAGAGATAAGAAAGTCTTCCTCAGCGATCAATGCAAAGAAATAGAGGAAAACAACAGAATCGGAAAGACTAGAGATCTCTTCAAGAAAATTAGAGATACCAAGGGAACATTTCATGCAAAGATGGTATCGATACACAGAAGAGCCATACAAAATGATCTTCATGACCCAGATAACCATGATAGTGTGATCACTCAACTAGACCCAGCCATCCTAGAATGTGAAGTCAAGTGGGCCTTAGGAATCATCACTATGATCAAAGCTAGTGGAGGTGATGGAATTTCAGCTGAGCTATTTCAAATCCTGAAAGATGTTGCTGCGAAAGTGCTGTACTCAATATGCCAGAGATTTGGAAAACTCTGCAGTGGCCACAGGGCTGGAAAAGGTCAGTTTTTCATTTCAACCTCAAAGAAAGGCAGTGCCAAAGAATGTTCAAACTACCACACAGTTTCACTCATTTTCCCTGTAGGGAAAAGAAAGAATGATGTGTGCATCCAACATACCCAGCCATTTGTATTGCTGCCTGAGAAATCCTCTCACTTCACTCAGTGTGCTAAGGAATTTGTATATCTGGTATGTCTCTGGGCAGCTAAGAACAGAGTGGAGACCGTGCAACTCTTGGCAGCTGTTGTCACCCCCAGCAATCATTTCCACACCAAGCAACTAGCTTAGACCTCAATAGCTGGCAAGGAACTAAGTAGACAGAGCCAATCTCAGCAGTCTGTGTGAATCTCAGAAGATGATGCAGTTCTCATTGGAAAGTATGAAGCTCAGAAGAAAGTGCAGTTCTCAGATCTGTGGGGCTAGAGTGAGGTGAATAACCATGAGACTGCTTCAGGAGAGAGGGAAAGAAGTAAAATTCATGCCCAGTATCCTAGCATCTCAGTGTAAGACTCTGAGGGAGAAAGGAGGATGACTTTCAGTTTCCAGGATGGCTCAGCAAAACTTGGAAAAGATGTAAGATTCTGAGACTCTGCTCCCAGGAAGGAGGAGAGAAATGGAATATGGACATCTATAAGAAGATTTGAGACTTCCAGAATCTCTACCATGGTGATGGGTTAATGTTTTTCTTTCATGAGGCCAGTTGTTAAAACTAGACGAGGTGGCTGTTTCTTCAAATGTGAAAACATAAACACAAAACTACAAGGAACACAAAGGAAAGGAAAACATGGCATTAATAAATGAAAAATATAATAAATATCTATAACCAAAACAAAAGAAATAGAGATCCATGAGGTATATAATGAAGAATTTAGAATAATTATATTCAGAAAACTCAGTGAGCTGCAAACGAATTCAGACATAAAACTAAGCAAAATGAGGAAAAGAGTACATGAACAAAACGATAATACAAACAGAAAGATGGAAATCATACAAAAGAACAACAAAAAAAATTATATGAAGCTGAAGAATACAATAGCTGAACTAAAAAGTTCAATAGAGAGCTTCATACAAAGATTGGTAAAGCAAAAGAAAGCTTTCAGAAAACTTTAAGATAGATCATTTGAAATTTTCTAGTCAGAAGAACAACAACAACAAAAAAGAGTGAAAGAAAACCTAAATGCCTTATGGAAATCCATCATGTGAACTCATATTATATATGCATTATGAGAGTCCCATAAGGAACTCACTTCAGTACTCTTGCCTGGAAAATTCCATGGACAGAGGAGCCTGATGGGCTACAGATCATGAGATCTCAAAGAGTTGGACATGACTGAGCACGCACACACACACACACATATTCACACACATAAGGAGGAAAGATAGATTCTGAAAGCTCATTTAAAGCTTTCAAAACCCCAAATTTCGATGTCTGGAGAAAGAAATGGACATGCAGATTCATGAAGCCCAAAGAAGTTTAAATATAAGAAATCCAAAGTAGTCTACACCAAGACATATATAAAATGGCAAAAGTCAAAGTCAACAAGAGAATCTTGAAAATAACAAGTAAAGAAAATAGATTTGTCATGTATGATGGAGCCCCCATAAAACTACAAACACATTTCTTAGCATAAGTCTTTCAGTCCACAAAGGATTGAAATACTTTCAAAGTGTTGATAAAAAGAAAAAAAGATGTACATATATGTATATCAGCTAGCATCTTATCTGAAAGAATCATAATTCAGAGAATTAACAAGTGTTTCTTCAATGAATATGTCAATCAGCAAACTTCCTTTTGTTAAATCACACAGTGAGTATCATATGTGTGCATGAAAATAGTATTTTCTTAACTAATAGAATACATTTTTAAAAATAAGCTTTCTTTGTGAAAAATAAAGATATTCAAAGCATATGAATGGGCTTACATATTACAGACATACTCTTAGTGGTGTGATGTGCCAGAGATGAAACATACCAGCTTACAAGAAAGGATTGTTAAATTTTTTGGAAATTTTATGTCTGTTGTTAAATAACCCTAAGAGTAAAAATTATAGCTAGTAAAAATTAGCTAACATCAACTTTCAATTAAATATGTTTTATTAAAAATAAAGGTAATAAATATACAAACCTCATCACTTCTTAGTTATTTTACTTCACTTTATTGTTATCCATGCTTTTGAGGTTATTTACATATATTGTAAGTGTTTGGTACATATACTATACAGTGATATAGTATTCCGCAATATTTTTCCAATTCATTGTTTAATGACACCATATTGATAGATTGAAATCAGCCATGGCAGATATATTTACACCACGGGAACAAGCAAAAGCTAAAAATGAAAACTTATTTGGGGAGAACTATTTGGAATGCAGGTCTCCTGCACTATAGGTGGATTCTTCACCAGATTCGTATATTTACAGGATCACTTAATGATTTCTATTTATTGTGGCTCAGCTGGTAAAGAATCTGCCTGCAATGAGGGAGACCTGGTTTGATCCCTGGGTTGGAAAGAACCCCTGGAGAAGGGAAAAGCTACCCACTCCAGTATTCTGGCCTGGAGAATTCTATGGACTGTATAGCCCATGGGGTTGCAAAGAGTCGAACACAACTGAGTGACTTTCACTAATGAGCTCAGTTTGAATTATTAAAACTAAGAAAATAGCACTGATGGCACTGTCAATTTTAAAATTATCTGGCTGATACTCTAATGTTAATAAAATATAATAGGTAACTTTCTAAAAGAATAATGTACACAAATTAAATGTAAAAACTTATACACAAAGCAGCTAAGTCACTTCTTTGAAATTATCAAATTGACCTGACAGACCTTCATTACTTTACTATTTACAGCTTCTTTTCAAAGTAGTAGAATGAAGGAACTTCATTAGATTCACATAAGGGAAAAGCAGGTGTATTTCTCAACATTTCTCATCTTGGTCAAGCTGCTACTGTTCCATTCAATTCAGTTGCTCAGTTGTGGTCAGCTCTTTGTGACCCCATAGACTGCAGCACACCAGGTTTCCCTGTCTATCACAAACTCCTGGAGCTTGCTCAAACTCATATCCATAGCATCTGTGATGCCATCCAACAATCTCATCCTCTGTTGTCCCCTTCTCCTCCCACCTTCAATCTTTCCCAGCATCAGGGTCCTTTCAAATGATTTGGTTCTTCATAGCAGGTGGCCAAAGTACTGGAGTTTCAGCTTCAACATCAGTCCTTCCAATGAACACTCAGGACTGGTCTCCTTTAGGATGAACTGGTTGGATCTCCTTGCAGTCCAAGGGACTCTCAAGAGTCTTTTCCAACACCACAGTTAAAAGGCATCAATTCTTCATCACTCGGCTTTCTTTATAGTCCAACACTTACATCCATACATGACTACTGGAAAAACCATAGCTTTGACTAGATGAACCTTTGTCAGCAAAGTAATGTCCCTGCTTTTTCATAAGCTGTCAAGGTTCATCATAGCTTTTCTTTCAAGGAGCAAGCATCTTTTAATTTAGTGGCTGCAGTCATGATCTGAAGTTATTTTGAAGTTCAAAAAAATAAAGTCTCTCACTGTTTCCATTGTTTCCCCATCTATTTGCCATAAAGTGATTGGACCAGATGCCATGATCTTTGTTTTTTGAATGTTGAGTTTTAAACCAACTTTTTCACTCTCCTCTTTCACTTTCATCAAGAGGCTCCTTAGTTCTTCTTCACTTTCTGCCATAAGGGTGATGCCATATGCATATATGAAGTTATTATACTTCTCCTGGAAATCTTGATTCCAGCTTGGGCTTTATCAAGCCTGGCATTTCATACAATGTAATCTGCATATAAGTTAAATAAGCAGGTTTACAATATACAGCCTTGATGTACTCCTTTCCCAATTTGGAACCAGCCTGTTGTTCCATGTCTGGTTCCGTTACTTCTTTACTTGCATACACATTTCTCAGGAGGCAGGAAAGGTGGTCTGGTATCCCCATATCTTAAAGAATTTTCCATGGTTTGTTGTGATCCACACAGGCAAAGGCTTTGGCATAGTCAATAAAGCAGAAGTAGATGTTTTTCTGGAACTCTCTTGCTTTTGTGATGATCCAGCGGATGCTGGCAATTTGATCTCTGGTTCCTCTGCCTTTTCTAAATCCACCTTGAACATCTAGAAGTTCATGGTTCATGTACTGTTAAAGCCTGGCTTGGAGAATTTTAAGCACTACTTTGCTAGTGTGTGAGATGAGTGCAATTGTGTGGTAGTTTGAAAATTTTTAGCATTACTTTTATTTGGGATTTGAATGAAAACTGACCTTTTCCAGTCTTGTGGCCACTGCTGAGTTTTCCAAATTTGCAGGCATATTGAGTGAAGCACTTTCACAGCATCATCTTATAGGATTTGAAATAGCTTAATTGGAATTCTATCACCACCACTAGCTTTGTTTGTAGTGATGCTTCCTAAGGCCCACTTGACTTGAATTCCAGGATGTCTGGCTCTAGGTGAGTGATCACACCACCATAGTTATCTAGGTCGTGAAGATCTTTTTTGTATAGTTCTTCTGTGTATTCTTGCCATCTCTTCTTAATATCTTCTGCTTCTGTTAGGTCCATATCATTTCTGTCCTTTATTCTTCCCATTTTTGCATGAAATATTTCTTTGGAATCTTTAATTTTCTTGAGGAGATCTCTAGTCCTTCCCATTCTATTGTTTTCGTCTATTTCTTTGTGCTGATCACTTAGGAAGGCTTTCTTATCTCACCTTCCTATTCTTTGGAGTCTGGATTCAAATGCATATATCTTTCCTTTTCTCCTTTGTCTTTTGTTTCTTTTCTTTTCTCAGCTATTTGTAAGGCCTCCTCAGAAAACCATTTTGCCTTTTTGTCTTAATGGAGATGAAAGAGTTAAGCATTGCCATGTATGGCCAGTTTGATCATCAGTCCATCAGTCTATAAAACAATGTGCATTCCTGAACTCTTAAGTTGCAAGGGAGATCTAGTCAGGTAGGAGAAAGCATCACCTGTTTTGGTGACATGAATACAAAACTAAGAGAGTTCATATCATTTTTTACAATCACCACACTGCAGACAGAGAAGTCATTCCCCAGAGAGATGACAGCTCCCTCAAAGAAGGTAAACAAATTAGGACATTGGATCTGCCTCGATTAGACTAATATTGCATGATTCAGTTCAGTAGCAAATGTAGAAATTCTCCCTGTGAAAATAGAGTTGAGAAATCCATATTGACTTACCTTTCCTGGAAAAAGTTTGCCCATTGAGAACATCTAGACCTGGCTACAAATCTTGGCTCCATTTCTAAATGGTGTGAAATTGATGGCAATGGACATAAACTCTAAACACTTCTGTTTAAACAAACTGCCAGGTATTTCTACAGTAAAGATGGGTTTATTCAGAGAATAAACAGAGAATTGCAATTCAAGGTCTGCAATCATGACAAGTCCCTGCACAGTAAGGGAGGAAAACTGCTTGCATAGGGGAAAAGGAAGTTGAGAGGCCCATAATAAATACTCCATAGCTTTTCATTGACTGAGTCCTTCCTTGAAAAGGAGACTCTTCCTTCTTCTTCTTGGACTCTGCTATCATTGCAGAGTATGCGACGTGTTCCCCCTTTCTGGTCTCTCAACTCTATTTAATTACACTTTCTCTTTACTAACTTTTTACAATATAAAGTTTGTATAATAAAACACATTTAATGAAATTGTGTGAAGATGAAGGAATCTCTAACATGTCAAGTGGGCTTCCCAGGTAGCACAGTGGTGAAGAATCCTCCTGCTAATTAATTCAGGAGACCCAAGAGACCCAGGTTCCATCCCTGGGTATGGAAGAGTAAGAAATGTCAACCCACTCCAGTATTTTTGCCTGCAAAATTCCATGGATAGAGAGGAGCCTGGCCTTCTACATCCCATGGGGTGGCAAACAATTGAACATGACTGAGCACAGACACACACACACAAACATACGATGTGGAAAGTGCCTGGCAGTAATTGGCATATAGTAGACATTCAGACAAACTTCCCTGGTAGCTAAGATGGTAAAAAATCTGCCTACACTGCAGGAGACTCCTGGGTTCTGTCCCTGGGTCAGAAAGATCCACTAGAGAAGGGAATGGCAACCCACTCCAGTATACTTGCCTAGAGAATGCTATGGACAGAGGAGCCTGACAGGCTATAGTCCATGAGGTTGCAAGGAGTCAGACACGACCGAGAGACTAACACTTCACTTCATTTCAGACATTCAGACAAATCCCCTGCTTTTCCTCCCGCCTCATCACTTATAAATAACATGAAAGCCAGGGTGTGAAAGAAATGGTCATTCAAATGACTCGGATTCTAGATATGGAGCACTAGAAATCCAACAAGAATCAACAATTATTGCATTAAGAGAATAACAAAATTAAAGTCAGAGACAACAGGAGAAAGCACACCCCTCTTGCCATAGCTGAAGAAAAAAAAAATGTTTGGAGTTAGTAATAGCCAGGATGAATAATGCACAAGCAACAAATTTGGTTTGAGATGTTGAAATTTACGTTCAAATGAGCCATTGAGATAGAAAGAGGATAGGAACTCCAAAAAAAAAAAAAATTGCATAGAATGAGCAAAACTAAATCTCCAGTTTACATAACTCACAAAATTCAAATGCAGGTAGATTAAAGACTTAAACATGAGAATTAAAACTTTAATCATTTTAATAACAACTTTGAATTAAGATTAACTTTATAAACTCAGAGTCAGAATCCATTTCTGAAACAAGGACAAAACTATACAACCAAAAAGGGGAAAAAATTGAAACATTTGCCACCTTTAAATTTGAAAGATCTGTGCATTAAAGTCAAACTGGAAAAGATACTTGCAAACTATTTAAGATAATTAGAATAATTAACAAATTCTTACTTTTCAATGAGAAATATAAATGACTTAATAAAAAGTTCACAGTGGAGAAAACAAAGATAACTAACAAATGTATGAAAAGCTACTCAACCTCATGGTAATGAGTAAAATGCAAATTAAAAATAAGGGATATGCAATTTCATACCCATTGCATTAACAAAAAATTTGTCTTACAATGACATTGTAAATGAGCTAACAGAATAATGGAAATTCATCTTTATTGTTGAGAGCTTGTAAATTCACAGATCCATTTTGGAAAGTAATTTAATTTTATCTAATACAGTTTCATTGCAACAATACACCCTAGAGAAAACTGTATGTAAGTGTTCCTGGAAAAATGTACAGTAATGTTCATAGCACCATTGATTGCAATAGAAAATCTGAAAACATCTAAATTTGCCTAACAGAAAAATAAATATGGAATTTGATGGAAAAATAAAAATGGAAATTTACTCTGTAATAAATGGGCTAATGTTTGTCAAGAAGTCTAAACTTCCAGTTATAAAATAAATAATTTCTTAGGCTGTAATGTAACTAGCATGGTGGCTAGTTATCAGTACTGTACTGTCCATTTCAAAGTTGCCAAGAGATTAGATCTAAAAGTTCTTTCACAAGAAAAGTAATTTGTTAGTGTTTTAACTAATCATAATGACAATTATTTCATAATGTAAATACATAGATCAAATCATCATGTTGTATACCTTAAGCTTACACTGGCTCAGCTGGTAAAGAATCTGCCTGCAATGCAGGAGACCTGGACTTTATCCCTGGGTTGGGAAGATCCCCTGGAGAAGGGAACAGCTACCCACTCCAGTGTTCTGGCCTGGAGAATTCCATGGACTGTGTAGTCCATTGGGTCGCAGAGTCGGACACAGCTGAGCGACTTTCACTTTCACTATACAATGTTATGTGTTATGTTCAGTTAATAAACTGAAAAAAGACTAAAAGGCATTATTAAGAGAAAGCACAAGTTAGAAAAAGATACATAGGGAAGTATAAGAAAAAATGTAAAGTTTTAAAACATACAAATCAATATTCTACATTCATGGAGATATACATAAATAGGAAAAGAATAAGAAAAGCATAGTCATTATGCAATTAATACTGGCACAAATTGCTTCTAGTATGATATTATTGAATGAGGATAATAGTCTTGGGAAAGGAACAGCAATTTTATTAAATTTGTACAATGATTTCTAAATCGGTGCTCATATTTTGATCTTGATACTTTTGTGAATACACAAACTAATAGTTAAAATGAAAAAATAGAGGAAGCAGGTAAGACTTTTAAGGTACACATCTTTTAAAATTATTGTAATTAATAAGTCTAGAATTATGTAGCAAAGAAATCCCTCTGATAATGAGTTCATGGTTTAAAAAAAGGAAAAGTAGAACCAGGGACTGGAAAAGTGGCACCAGGGGCTGAGGCTGGAGATGAGTCTAAGAGAGGTTGGCAAAGGATATAAATGTTCAGCTATCTAAGTTCTGAGGATCTAATGTGAAACAAGGTGCATAGTTAATGGCATTGTATTATATCACTGAAGCATGGTGACTATAGCTGATGACCCTGCAGTCCGCGGGGTCTCAGAGAGTCGAACTAGTGACTGAACAATGACAAGAGAATAGAGCTTAAATATTCTTACTAAAAACAAAAAGATAAATGAGGTGATGGATGTGTTAATTAACTATAGACTCAAAGAATCTTTTTACAAGGTATACAAATATCGAGTCACCACAATGTACACTTTATATGTCTTAAACTTTTATGTCATTTATATCTCAATAAAGCAGAGATTAAAAATAAATATATTTCATTATATGGCACTACTTAAAGATTCTAATTATATATTAAGATACAAATAAACAGAAATTCACATACCAGAGTTTAATTTTTATTCAACAAAATTGAGTTATTTTCTTTTAGATCAGAAGTACTTCAGAAGTAATACTCTTTTATTTAAAAGGATATAACCTATGTATACATGTAGGTTATGATGTATTTAAAATTGGTTTCTATTTTTACCAGTTTATTAGAACATTCTAGGAAACTGCAAATGTTTGGTAATCTGTACTCTACCCCATATAGATTAAAGACAGCAGATCTATCCAAGTGGTTCCCATCTGAAGAGAGTAAAACATTTTCTTTTGCTCTTGCTTGCAATTTAGAATGACTGAAACTGTCATATACTATTCTTGCTCAGGTCTGTGATGCAATTCACAGCCATTTCGTGTGTCGTGTTTTTATGTTAGGTCAAATCCTGTGGGAGAAAGAGAACATGAGCAAGGCCAAAATTATTCTTCTTAACATAGTCTAAAGAATTTTGGAGGGACTTCTTGGTTGGGGAACTAAGATCTCACATGCTGCAAGGGGCAGCTAAGCCCACAGGCCACAACTCGAGAAACCTGCATGCCACGAGAATCCAGCATGGACAAATAAATAAATAAAGTTTTTTAAAAATGGGAAAAAAAAGAAAAAAAAAACTTGTAAAAAAATAAAAAACTTTGGAGAGACTATCCCTCCCCCAAATAGTTCCTTTTTAGTTTGTCTTTATTAGAAGACCCAGTTACATGTATTTTTAATTAGATGCATTTTGTGTTTAAATCATAGTAAAATCATATGTTATTAGAAAGCCTATTACAGTTGGTAGTTTCAATCACAACAGCCTATGAATTACCTAAATTTAAATTTTCATTTTATAAAGGATTATATACTAAAATTTATTAGTAAATCCTTAAAACCAATGCCTGTGTAATCAAAACCTTCCCTCTGTGAATTTTCATAAATGGGATAAGCTTATATTGAACCAAAACAGATGTGATTCTGAAAGGGTACTAGTAGAAGTCCAAAACGCTCAAAGGAAGTTTATTCTTCCAAGACTCATTTCATGGTTCACTGGATAAAATGCGTCTCTGTTTCATGATTTCAAAATAACTCTTGAAGAAATTCATTATGCTTTGAAGAATACTGATAATTCATTCTAAAACAGGCAAGAGAGATTGGGGAAAAGAAACATGAAACATCCCACATTTCCTAATTTCTTATATTTTACCAGTGTTGTTTAAATTAAATTAAATTAAATTTGCTCTTTCCGTTTGATATTTCCGGTTTTCTATTGGTCTCAGATAAGATTTGAATCCTAATGAAAAAGTCATCAAATTTTTAAAATGCATTTCATCTCATTATGAAGTATGTTAGAACTTAGAAGAGTTTTTGTGGTTATTCCAGTGCTTTAAGTATGTGATACTGTTGCCTTATCAAGGTGTGTAGAACATAATCAGTTGATCTGTTTTCTTCTGCTTGTTGTTGAAACTTTAATAAGGATAAAGAAAAGTAGGCAAAGGAGAGAGAGAAAAGAGAAAGAGGGAGAAGACAAACAGGAGAGAAAGTTTGGAAAATCATATTTTCTTGTACTTTCATTTTTTCATCTTACTGATGGAAATAGAAGACATTTGATTTATATCCTTGCAGCAATGATCTTGGTTGTTTTATCTTAGGACCAGGGAGGACCGGAAGCCACAGGACCAAGAGCATCTTGAAGTTAAAGGGATATTGAAACATCCTTGGATCCTTTCATGTCTGTGTGCGTGCATGCTAAGTCACTTCAGCCTTGTCTGACCCTTTGTGACCCCCTGGATTGTAGCCTGCCAGGCACCTGCATCCATGGGATTCTCCAGGCAAGAAGACTGAAGTGGGTTCCCTTGCCCTCCTCCATAGGATCTTCCTGACCCAGGGATCAAACCAGTGTCTCTTAGGTCTTCTGCTTTAGCAGACAGGTTCTTTACCACTAGTGCCTTCTGGGAAGGCCTCTTTCATGTCTATCTTGTGTCTAACATTGCCACATGCAATGCTAGTCCTTGCTGAATGAATGAATAAATATTGGGTTTTATTTTCTAAGTTTATATCTATCTTGATACTCATTTGCAGTTAAATCGAACACATTGTTTTTTTAGCCTCACTAGAAGAGAGGAGGAGATCATATTTCAGCGAGGAAACTGAAATAGGAAAACCAAAGCAGTCAGTAAATCATTATCAGAGTGTATAGACAACTGTACCATTAGCCTTTTATGGATAATCGGATTTCTGCCCACTGAAGCAAAACCAGTCTCAACAAGAAACAGTGAATTGATTAAAGCTTTGTTCAGCTCTGGCTGACTTTCAGCATTCTTGGGTTTTATACAGAACACAGATACGTTTTGGATTCTGTAGTACAGGATTACATGATAGACAAAGAGGATCAGTACCACAGCCCTCTGTCTTTCCACCAGCAGAGTCTGCAGTAATCTGCACCAGATGGTGCTGGAGAAGTCTTTAGTTTATAACATTCTCTAAAGAACTCATGACTACAGTCAGGGTAAAATTGAGAAATAAGATTGTAACATCTGTGGGATAAAGTTGAATAGTTTTCTGTAAGTTAAATAATATTTACACTGTTGCTACATATTTTTTAATGCATTCCCCCTCCCCCCACAATCTAGTTGATCAAGATGATATACAAAATGATCAGGAAAAATTCTGGAAATAAAAATGAACAGCTATCTTTGTGAGCATTTTTACTATACTATGGAAATACTTTACAATGTATATGTGTGAGTATGCTTTTATTTTAAATTAATCAAAATTGGTTGGTTGCATAATAATGTCTTAATTGTTAGACTCCTCCCAATTTCCAAATTATATATTGCTAAGTAGTTGGGGTACACTGCTGTTGTTACTCAAGATATGATTCTTACATGGAACGTGCTAGGAAGGTGAAAAGAGACATTAGTGTTCTGATATCAGTATGTACTTGGATGAGAAACTTTCAACTACTTGATACACTAAGCCTCTCAAAGACTCAGGTACCATTAATAAAAGTCTGTGAAGTTTACTCCAGTAGCATTGTGTTAAATAAACTGTCAGATACTGCAAACAGAGGCATAAACTGTACACAACAATGTGTCAAACAGTTACAAAAATGATCAGATTCTACCAGCATGGAGATTGGCAAAAAATTTGAACAAGGGGTATATATTCTCAAACCATTTGCAAAACATCTGATCAAGTTCATAAATATTCAAAATCCAATAGAGTAGCTATGAAAAATTTCTTTAGAATAAAAAAGGAACATATTTGGAAGACTCAGAAAAAGCATAACACCTGTGAAATATTTTACCAAAAAATAAATTAATAGTTAAGAAAAATATTTTGTTCCCTCAGTGTGAAAAATTATGACATGGCTCACACAACACAGAAGTCCAGTTTTAAAAGGAAAAAATTAGATGAAATTAAAAGGTGAGACTATAAGATGGATAGGAAAAGGTAAGAAAAAAGGTGAGAAAAAGAAGACTATGAAAAAAATGAAATGATACAGCAATGTTCAAGCTTTATTTGAAGATTTAAATCTAATTTATGAGCAATACAGTTCAAGTTTTGTATGGCCTTTATACAAAAAGGGCAAAAATGTAATTATTTGGGATTCAGAGAACATGAAATGGGGAGACAAAAAATTATTTTAAAAAAGTGGAACAGATAAACTTCAACACCAAGAATTAGCAAAAATATAAACGAACTAATTCATGAAGTGAAAAACTTTACATTGTTCAGAAATAAAGGCATCTTATGTCAAAAAGCTTTTCCTCAAAAATTTCTTCCAGAAAGATTATAGTTTTAGGCTTTACATTGAAGTCTATAATATGTGTTCTGTTGATCTTTGTGTATGTTGCATAATAAGTGTCCAGTTCATTCTTTTGCATGTGAATATCCAGTTTTCCCACATTTCTCCAGAGAAGACATACAAATGACCAACAGGTATATGAAAAGATGCTTGGCAGCACTAATCAATAGGGAATGGGAATTGAAATTGCAATTATATATCAGTTCAAACCATTAGGAATGCAATTATCAAAAATCAAAGGTAAGTGTGGTGAGAAATTGGAACACTTTTACACTGTTGACAGGAATGCAAAATGGTACACCACTATGGATAAAACTATGAAAGTTCCTCAAACAATTAAAAAATAGAACTACCATAAATCCAGGAATGTTACTCCTGTATATATATCCAAAAGTACTAAAATATGGATCTCCAAGAGTTATCAGTTCCCCCCTGCTCACTCTATCATTATTTACAATAGCCAATATATGAAAACACTCCAAATATCTATCAACAGATGAATGGATAAAGAAAGTGTAGTATATCCATACAATGGAATATTCAGTTCAGTTCAGTTCTGTTGCTCAGTTGTGTCTGACTCTTTGAGACCCCATGGATGAGGCACGCCAGGCCTCCCTGTCCATCACCAACCCCCAGAGTTTACTCAAACCCATGTCCATTGAGCCAGTGATGCCATCCAACCATCTCATCCTCTGTTGTCCCCTGCTCCTCTTGCCTTCAATCTTTCCTAGCATTTGGGTCCTTTCAAATGAGTCAGTTCTTCATATTAGGTGGCCAAATAATTGGAGTTTCAGCTTCAACATCAGTCCTTCCAGTGAATATTCAGGATTGATTTACTTTAGGATGGACTATTGGATCTCCTTGCAGTCCAAGGGACTCAAAAATCTTCTCCAACACCACAGTTCAAAAGCACCAATTGTTTGGTGCTCAGCTTTCTTTGCAGACCAACTCACATCCATATATGACTACTGGAAAAACCATAGCCTTGACTAGATGGACCTTTGTTGGTAAAGTAATGTCTCTACTTTTTAACATGCTATCTAGTTTGGTCATAACTTTCCTTCCAAGGAGCAAGAATCTTTTAATTTTGTGGTTGCAGTTACCATCTGCAGTAATTTTGGAGCCCCCCAAAATAAAGTCTGTCACTGTTTCCACTGTTTCCCCATCTATTTGCCATGAAGTGGTGGGACCAGATGCCATGATCTTAGTTTTCTGAATATTGAGCTTTAAGCCAACTTTTTCACTCTCCTCTTTCACTTTCGTCAAGAAGTTCTTTAGTTCTTCTTTGCTTTCTGCCATGAGGGTGGTGTCATCTGCATATACGAGGTTACTGACATTTCTCCCGGCAATTTGATGCCAGCTTGTGCTTCATCCAGCCCAGCGTTTCTCATGATGTACTCTTCATATAAGTTAAATAAGCAGGGTGACAATATACAGCCTTGACACACTCCTTTCCCAATTTGGAACTAGTCTGCTGTTCCATGTCCAGTTCTAACTGTTGCTTCCTGACCTGCACACAGGTTTTTCAAGAGGCAGGTCAGGTGGTCTGTATTCCCATCTCTTTCAGAATTTTCCACAGTTTATTGTGATCCACACAGTGAAAGGCTTTGGCATAGTCAATAAAGCAGAAATAGATGTTTTTCTGGAATGCTCTTGCTTTTTTGATGATCCAGCAGATATTAGCAATTTGATCTCTGGTTCCTCTGCCTTTTCTAAATCCAGCTTGAATATCTGGAAGTCACGGTTCATGTACTGTTGAAGCCTGGCTTGGAGAATTTTGAGCATCACTTTACTAGCGTGTGAGATGAGTGCAATGTGCGATTTGGGATTGGTATGAAAACTGACTTTTCCAGTCCTGTGGTCACTGCTGATTTCTTCAAATTTTATGGCAAACTGAGTGCATAACTTTCACAGTATCATCTTTTAGGATTTGAAGCAGCTCAACTGGAATTCCATCCCCTCCACTAGCTTTAATTGTAGTGATGCTTCTTAAGGCCCACTTGACTTTGCATTCCAGGATGTCTGTCTCTAGGTGAGTGATCACACCACCATAGTTATGTGAGTCGTGAAGTTTTTTTGTACAGTTCTTCTGTGTATTCTTGCCATCTCTTTTTAATATTTCCTGCTTCTGTTAGATCCCTACCATTTCTGTCCTTTATTGAGCCCATCTTTGCATGAAATGTTTCCTTGGTATCTCTAATTTTCTTGAAGAGATCGCTAGTCTTTCCCATTCTATTGTTTTCCAATATTTCTTTGCTCCTATCACTGAGGAAGGCTTTCCTATCTCTCCTTGATATTCTTTGGAACTCTGCATTCAAATGGGTATATCTTTCCTTTTCTCCATTTCTTTTTGCTTCTCTTCTTTTCAGAGATATTTTAAGGTCTCCTCAGACAACCATTTTGCCAATTTGCATTTATTTTTCTTGGGGATGGTCTTGAAACCTGTCTCCTGAACAGTGTCATGAATCTCCATCCATAGTTCACCAGACACTATCAGATCTAATCCCTTGAATCAGTTTCTCACTTCCACTGGAATATTATTCAGCCTTAAAAGAATATGGAGATTCTACACTTTTCAGCCCACATGGATGGACCTGGAAGACATTATGCTAAGTGAAATGTCAGTCACAAGAGAACAATTACTGCATGACTCCATTTATATGTTAAAATTGAAAAAGTTCAGTTCAGTTCACTCACTCCTTCGTGTCTGACTCTTTGCAACCCCGTGAACTGCAGCACGCCAGGCCTCCCTGCCCATCACCAACACCTGGAGCCTACACAAACTCATGGCCATTGAGCTGATGATGCCATCCAACCACCTCATCCTCTGTCGTCCCCTTCTCCTTCTGCCCTCAATCTTTTCCAACATCAGGGTGTTTTCAAATGAGTCAGCTCTTTGCATCAGGTGGCCAAAGTATTGGACTTTCAGCTTCAACATCAGTCCTTCCAGTGAACACCCAGGATTGATATTCTTTAGGATGGACTGGTTGGATCTCCTTATATTCCAAGGGACTCTCAAGAATCTTCTCCAACAGCAAAAAGTTCAAAAGCATCAATTATTCGGCGCTCAGCTTTCTTTATAGTCCAAATATCACAACCACACACAACTACTGGAAAAACAATAGCCTTGACTAGATGGATCTTTGTTGGCAAAGCAATGTCTCTGCTTTTTAATATGCTATCTAGGTTGGTCATAACTTTCCTTCCAAGGAGTAAGCGTCTTTTAATTTCATGGCTGCAATCACCATCTGCAGTGATTTTGGAGCCAAAAGAAATAGGGTCAGCCACTGTTTCCACTGTTTCCTCATCTATTTGCCATGAACTGATGGGAACAGATGCCGTGATCCTAGTTTTCTGAATGTTGAGCTTTAAGCCAACTTTTTCACTCTCCTCTTTCACTTTCATCAAGAGGCTCTCTAGTTCTTCCTTGCTTTCTGCCATAAGGGTGCTGTCATCTGCATATCTGAGGTTATTGATATTTCTCCCAGCCATCTTGACTCCCAGTGATTCTTCCAGCCCAGTGTTTCTCAGCCTATAAGTTAATTATGCAGGGTGACAATACACAGCCTTGACGTACTCCTTCTCCTATTTGGAACCAGTCTGTTGTTCCATGTCCAGCTCTAACTGTTGCTTCCTGACCTGCATACAGGTTTCTCAAGAGGCAGGTCAGGTGGTCTGGTATTCCCATCTCTTTCAGAATGTACAGTTTAGTGTGATCCACACAGTCAAAGGCTTTGGTGTAGTCAATAAAAGAGAAATAGATGTTTTTCTGGAACTCTCATGCTTTTTTGATGATCCAGCAGATGTTGGCAATTTGATCTCTGATTCCTCTGCCTTTCCTAAATCCAGCTTGAACATCTGGAAGTTCATGGTTCATGTATTGCTGAAGCTTGGCTTGGATAATGTTGAGCATCACTTTACTAGCGCATAAAATGAGTGCAATTGTGTGGTAGTATGAGCATTCTTTGGCATTTCCTTTTTTGTGATTGGAATGAAAACTGACCTTTTCCAGTCTTGTGGCCACTGCTGAGTTTTCCAAATTTGCTGGCATATTGAGTGCAGCACTTTCACAGCATCATCTTTCAGGATTTGAAATAGCTCAATTGGAATTCAATCACATCCACTAGCTTTGTTCGTAGTAATGCTTCCTAAGACCCACTTGACATCACATTCCAGAATGTCTGGCTCTAGGTGAGTGATCACGCCTTCGTGATTAGCTGAGTTGTGAAGTTCTTTTTTGTACAGTTCTTCTATGTATTCTTGCCACCTTTTCTGAATATCTTCTGCTTCTGCTAGGTCCATACCATTTCTGTCCTTTATCGAACCCTTCTTTGCATGAAGTATTCCCTTGGTATCTCTAATTTTCTTGAAGAGATCTCTAGTCTTTCCCATTCTGTTGTTTTCCTCTATTTCTTTGCATTGATCGCTGAGGAAGGCTTTCTTATCTCTCCTTGCTATTCTTTGGAACTCTGCATTCAAATGGGTATATCTTTCCTTATCTCTTTTGCTTTTTGCTTCCTTATTTTCACAACAATTTGTAAGGCCTCTTCAGACAGTCATTTTGCTTTTTGCATACATATTTCTTGGCGATGGTCTTGATCCCTGTCCCCTGTACAATGTCACGAACCTCTGTCCATAGTTCATCAGGTTCTCTGTCTATCTGATCTAGTCCCTTAAATCTATTTCTCACTTCCACTGTATAATCATAAGGGATTTGATTTAGATCATACCTGAATGGTTTAGTGGTTTCCCCCACTTTTTTTTTCAATTTAAGTCTAAATTTGGCAATAAGGAGTTCATGATCTGAGCCACAGTCCACTCCCAGTCTTGTTTTTGCTGACTGTATAGAGCTTCTCCACCTTTGGCTGCAAAGAATATAATCAATCTGATTTCATTGTTGACCATCTGGTGATGTCCATGTGTAGAGTTTTCTGTTGTGTTGTTGGAAAAGGGTGTTTGCTATGACCAGTGTGTTCTTTTGGCAAAACTCTGTTAGTCTTTGCCCTGCTTCATTCTGTACTCTAAGGCCAAATTTGCCTGTTACTCCAGGTGGTTCTTGACTTCCTACTTTTGCATTCCAGTCCCATATACTGAAAAGGACATCTTTTTTGGGTGTTAGTTCTAAAAGGTCTTGTAGGTCTTCATAGAACCATTCAACTTCAGCTTCTTCAGTGTTACTGGTTGGGGCAAAGACTTGGATTACCATGATATTGAATTGTTTGTCTTGAAAACAAACAGAGATCTTTCTATCATTTTTGAGATTGCACCCAAGTACTGCATTTCAGACTCTTTTGGTGATTATGATAGCTACTCCATTTCTTCGAAGGGGTTCCTCCCACAGTAGTAGATATAATGGTCATTTGAGTTAAATTCATCCATTCCAGTTCCTATTACTTCGGTGATTCTTCGAATGTTGATGTTCACCCTTGCCATCTCTTGTTTGACCACTTCTAATTTGCCTTGATTCATGGACCTACCATTCCAGGGTCCTATGCAATATTGCTCTTACAGCATTGGACCTTTCTTCTATCACCATTCACATCTACAATTGGGTATTCTTTTTGCGTTACTCATAAAGTAGAATGGTGTTTGCCAGAGGCTGGAAGGAGTGGAAAAACAAGGGAGTTTCAGTATGTGTAAAGTTAGAGTATTTGCTCAGTATGTGTAAAGTTTGCACATACTGACTTAAACTGAAGAAAGTAGGGAAAGCCACTAGACCATTCAGGTATGACCTAAATCAAATCCCTTATGATTAGACAGTAGAAGTGAGAAACAGATGTAAGGGACTAGATCTGACAGGCAGAGTGCCTGATGAACTACAGATGGAGGTTTGTGACATTGTACAGGAGACCGGGATCAAGACCATCCCCACGGAGTGAAATGCAAAATGCAAAATGACTGTCTGAGGAGGCCTTACAAATAGTTGTGAAAATAGAGAAGTGAAAAGCAAAGGAGAAAAGGAAAGATATTCCCATTTGAATGCAGAGTTCCAAAGAATAGCAAGGAGAGATAAGAAAGTCTTCCTCAGCGATCAATGCAAAGAAATAGAGGAAAACAACAGAATGGGAAAGACTAGAGATCTCTTCAAGAAAATTAGAGATACCAAGGGAATACTTCATGCAAAGAAGGGTTCGATAAAGGACAGAAATGGTATGGACCTAGCAGAAGCAGAAAATATTAAGAGGTGGCAAGAATACATAGAAGAACTGTACAAAAAATATTTTCACAACCCAGATAATCATGATGGTGTGATCACTAACCTAGACAGACACCCTGTAATGTGAAGTCAAGTGGGTCTTAGAAAGCATCATTACAAACAAAGCTAGTGGATGTGATTGAATTCCAATTGAGCTATTTCAAATCCTGAAAGATGATGCCTTGAAAGTGCTGCACTCAATATGCCAGCAAATTTGGAAAACTCAGCAGTGTCCACAGGACCAGAAAAGGTCAGTTTTCATTCCAATCCCAAAGAAAGACAATCCCAAAGAATGATCAAACTACTGCACAGTTGCCCTCATCTCACATGCTAGTAAAGTAATGCACAAAATTCTCCAAGCCAAGCTTCAACGGTATGTGAACCATGAACTTCCAAATGTTCAAGCTGGCTTTAGAAAAGGCAGAGGAACCAGAGATCAAATTGCCAACATCTGCTGGGTCATTGAAAAAGCAAGAGAGTTCCAGAAAAACATCTATTTCTGCTTTATTGACTATGCCAAAGCCTTTCACTGTGTGGATCACAATAAAATGTGGAAAATTCTGAAAGAGATGGGAATACCAGACCACCTGACCTGCCTCTTGAGAAACCTGTATGCAGGTCAGGAAGCAGCAGTTAGAACTGGACATGGAACAGCAAACTGGTTCCAAATAGGAAATGCAGTATGTTAAGCCTATATATTGTCACCCTGCTTATTTAACTTATATGCAGAGTACATCATGAGAAACTCTGGGCTGGAAAAAGCACAAACTGGAATCAAAATTGCTGGGAGAAATATCAATATCCTCAGATATGCAGATGACACCACCCTTATGGCAGAAAGTGAAGAGGAACTAAAGAGCTTCTTGATGAAAGTGAAAGAGGAGAGTGAAAAAGTTGGCTTAAAGCTCAACATTCAGAAAACCAGGATCATGGCATCTGGTCCCATCACCTCATGGGAAATAGATGGGGAAACAGTGGAAACAGTGTCAGACTTTATTTTTCTGGGCTCCAAAATCACTGCAGATGGTGATGGCAGCCATGAAATTAAAAGACGCTTACCCCTTGGAAGGAAAGTTATGATCAACCTAGGTAGCATATTAAAAAGCAGAGACATTACTCTGCTATCAAATGTCCATCTAGTCAAGGCTATGGTTTTTCCAGTGGTCATATATGGATGTGAGAGTTGGACTATAAAGAAAGCTGAGTGCCGAAAAATTGATGCTTTTGAACTGTGGTGTTGGAGAAGATTCTTGAGAGTCCCTTGGACTGCAGGGAGATCCAGCCAGTCCATTCTAAAGGAGATCAGTCCTGGGTGTGCATTGGAAGGACTGTTGCTGAAGCTGAAACTCCAGTACTTTGGCCACCTCACGCGAAGTGTTGACTCATTGGAAAAGACCCTGATGCTGGGAAAGATTGAGGGCAGGAGGAGAAGGGGATGACAGAGGAGAGATGGCTGGATGGCATCACCAACTCGATGGGCATGAGTTTGAGTAAACTCCAGGAGTTGGTGATGGACAGGGAGGCCTGGTGTCCTGCGATTCATGGGGTCACAAAGATTCAGACACGACTGAGTGACTGAACTGAACTGAACTGATGTGTAAAGTTAGAGTTAAGTTAGATGAATGTGTGTGTGTGTGTGTTAAGTTGCTTCAGTCACATCTTACTCTTTGTGATCCTATGGACTGTAGCCCTCCAGACCCCTCTGTCCATGGGATTCTCCAGGCTAGAATACTTGACTGGAGTGCCATGCCCTCCTCTAAGGGATCTTCCTGATCCAGGGATCCAACCCAGGCTTCTAAAGTCTCTTGCATTGGCAGGCAGGCAGGTTTTCACCACTAGCACTACCTGGGTATCCCATACAAGAATAATAAGTTCCAGATATCTACTACAAAATATAGATCCTATAGTCAACAATATGATGCTGTGCATCTAAAAATTTGTTAAGAGGATAGATCACCTTTGAAGTGCTTTTAACACACAAATACCTGAACACAAAGCAAAGGGACACAATAAAATTTTTGAAGGTACTGAATTTGTTTATTTCTTGATTTTGATGATGGTATCCTGGGTGTGTGCATATGTCCAAACTGTATAGGTAGAGTTCATATGTGCGAGCTATACCTCACTAAAACTGGAAAAAGAAATAAAGCCATCATATAACCCATAGCAAACACCATACTTGATGGTGAAATGTTGAAAACTTTCCCTTTGCAGTTATGAAGAGATAGGAATGTCCACTGCTAATACTGTTATATAATATTTTATTAAAAAAAAAAAAAACCCTAGTGAGTTCAGTAAGTCATGAAAAATAAATAATAGTGTACATGTTGGAAAATAATTATTAATCACAAAATATAATATGACATAATATATGCTATTCAGAGTGAAGCAGAACATACTGATAAATTATTAGAAAAATGATTACTGGCAGATTGCTGAATACTAAGCAAACATAACACATATAAATCTTTTTATATCCAGTTCCTATACTTTTATGCCTCCTAGAAGGGAAGTGAACTTCCCCGATGTCCTTGCTTTCCATTTCTAAATATCTTAAGGCTATGCAGGTATAGCAGTAGGCTGCAAAGTGAAAGTGAAGGAAAAGGCAAGGTATCCCCACTCACCTGCTTTAAGCAGCATCAACAAAAGCAGGCTCCTCTGTCCATGGGATTCTTCAGGCAAGAATACTGGAGGGGGTTGCCATTTCTTTCTTCAGGGGATCTTTCCTGCCCTGGAATTGAACCCGAGTCTCCTGCACTGCAGGCAGATTCTTTACAGACTGAGCTGAGAGGAATTTGATTATACAATCTATGTTACCCAGTTATCTTTTCTTTTTTTTAAACTCTTTAAACAATTCTTAGCAGAGACTGTGGGCTAAAGTTTTCAGACTTCTGTTTTAATAACCTCAGAAAATATGTATTTAGGATATCAAAAAATAAACATGCATATTTCACAATCAAAACTCAAGTTGAAAACACAGCCTCAACAAGTCATTTTTCATTTAATTTGGGACATCATTTGGAATGAGTGAGATTTGGTCTTTTTGATCGGGTTGTTTTAGATAAGTTCTGATGAAACTTGAACCTCTAAATATTTCTAAACTCTCTTTACTGGAAGAAATAGCCTCTCTTCTCCTGTCTAAATAGATTATTCCTTTCGTTTGTAAAGCTCCTGTGATGGCTTCACCTGAGGGGGTTAAATCACAAGGGACATCCTGTTCTCTTTGTAAATTACCCAAATACCCTGATTAGTCTCAAGTCCATATCTAGTTAAATACCAGTACACCAAGGAGGAAATCTGCAAGGATCTTCTCTATAAACAGCTCATAAACCAAAGATTTGCAGTAAATTGCTAATTTATGTCTATAAACTAGAGAGTATGTCTGGGATCGGATTTTAAGAATGTTACACCAGAGAGAATACATATATTAGTATGGGAGTCTTTAATCAAAATTCTTGATTTAATGTGTTACTGTGAACAGCTGCAAATGACTCTAACAGGTTATTAGCTTGATTGACTGAATCATAGTTTTAATGCAGACTTTCATTCAATAAAATTTCAATGACAGAATTTCCCTGGCATAATTTGTAGAAAGAATCAAGACAGAGATGGGAATAGAGGACTGAAGTTATTATGTAGAAATAGAACACTGTTTCCTTGACTATAACCACTAGGAGAACTCAGTGGACACTCCATTTCCTAAAACATTAAGAAATTAATTAACAAGCAAGCAGCAATGAAATATCCATGGTGGCTGTGCTTCAGGCTAGGAATTATGCTGCTGTTAAAATGAGCTTCCTGAATACAAAAGAGATGATGGAATTCTGAGGCAAAGGAAGCCAGGTAAGAGTAAGCAGCCATTAAAGACAACACTGTAGTAGGCATCATGGATAAGGTGGAGATGGGAGTATTTTAACATTAAGGAATCTATGAGAGTGGCTTATGGTTTATGGCAAGCCAAGGAATGAAATAGATGATCAATTAATAAAGTGCTACTTCATCAATAGGAGTATTTGGTCTTGTTGTTCTTTAGTTCCCAAGTCAAGTCCAACGCTTTTGCAATCCCACAGGTTGTAGCCTGCCAGGTTCCTTTGTCCATGAGATTTTCCAAGCAAGAATACTGGAGTGGGTTGCATTTTCCTTCTCTAGGTGAGATCTTCCTAACCCAGAGATCAAGCCAACGTCTCCTGCATTGGCAGATGGATTCTTTAGCACTGAGCACTAGGGAAGCCCCATTTGGTCTTATTGTGATTGCTTTGAGAAAGCAGTTCATGGTTTCCCAATGCAATCACAATATGGTAGTCACATCGAAGATCTCTGATCATCATAACAAATACAATAAGGAAATTTTTGAAACATTGTGAGAATCACAAAAAGTAACATACAGTCATAAGGTGAGCAAATGATACTAGAAAAATGGTGCTGATAGAATTTCTCTCTGAACGGTTTCCACAAAACTTCAACACTTAAAAAACACAGTATCTGGGAATCTCAGTAATGCAAAGGGTAATAAAACCAAATGGGACAAACAATATACTCCAATGTGCTCAAAACAACAATCCATTGGAAGATCATGCCATTTAAGATTTATAGGACAAGGGACTCTCGAATCTTTTCCAGCATCACAATTTGAAAGCATCAATTCTTTGGTGCTCAGCCTTCTTTCTGGTCCAGTTCTCACATCTGTACACAACTCCTGGAAAAACCATAGTTTTAACCATACAAATTTTGTTGGTAAGTTGATGTCTCTGCTTTTTAATATACTGTTTAGGTTTGTCATAACTTTCATTCCAAGTAGCAAGCATCTTTTAATTTCATAGCTCCAGTCACATTCCACAATGATTTTGGAGACCAAAAAAGTAAAATCTGTCACTGTTTTCACTTTTTCCCTTTCTATTTCCAATGAAGTAATGGGACCAGATACCATGATCTTAGTTTTTTGAATGCTGAGTTTTAAGCCAGCTTTTTCACTCTCCTCTTTCACCTTCATCAAGAAGCTCTTTTTAGTTCCTCTTCACTTTCAGCCATTAGAGGGGTATCATTTGCATATCTGAGGTTGTTCATATTCTCCCAGAAATCTTGATTTCAGCTTGTGACTCATTCAACCCAGAATTTCATATGATGTCCTCTGCATATAAATTAAATAAGGAGGGTGAAAATATACAGCCTCGACACACTCCTTTCCCAATTTTGAACCAATCAGTTGTTCCATGTCTGATTCCAACTGTTGCTTCTTGACCTGCATACAAGTTTCTCAAGAGAAAGTAAAATGGTCTGGTACTCACATCTCTTTAGAAATTTTCCATAATTTGTTGTGACCCACACAGCCAAAGGCTTTAGGGTAGTCAATGAAGCAGAAATAGATGTTTTTATGAAATTCCCTTGCTTTCTCTATGATCCAGGGAATGCTGGCAATTTGATCTCTGATTCCTCTGCATTTCTAAAGCCAGCTTGTGTATCTGGAGTTCTTATTTCATGTACTGCTGAAGCCTAGCTGAAGGGATTTTGAGCAGTATTTTGCCAGCATGTGAACTGAGCACAATTATATTGCCGTTTGAACGTTATTTGGCATTTCCCTTCCTTGGAACTGGAATGAAAACTGACCTTTTCTAGTCCTGTGGCCACTGCTGAGTTTTCCAAATTTGCTGACATATTGAGTGCACCACTTTAACAACATCATCTTTGGAGATTTTAAATAACCCAGTTGGAATTTCAGCACTTCCACTAGCTTTTTTCTTGGTTAATGCTTCATAAGTCCTACTTGACTTCACACTCCAAAATGTCTGGTTCTAAGTGAGTTACAACACCATTATGGTTACCCAGGTCATTAAGACCTTTCTTGTACAGGTCTGTGCATGCTTGCCACCTCTTTTTAACTTCTTCTGCTTTTGTTAGTTCCTTATCATTTCTGTTCTTTATCATGCCATCTTTTCATGAAATGTTCCCTTGGTATCTCTAGCTTTCTTGAAGAGATCTCTAATCTTGGTCATTCTATTGTTTTACTCTATTTTTCTACATTGTTCATTTAAGAAGGCCTTCTTACCTCTCTTTGTTATTCTCTGAAACTCTGTTTTCAGTTTGGGTATATCTTTCCCTTTCTACCTTGCCTTTCACTTCTCTTCTTTCCTCAGTTATTTCTAAATCCTCCTCAGACAAGCACTTTGCCTTCTTGCATTTCTTTTTCTTTGGGATGGTTTTAGTCACCACCTCCTGTACAATGGTATGAACCTCAGCCCATAGTTCTTTATCACTCTGTCTACCAGATCTAACCTCTTTAATCTATTCATCATCTGCACTGTATAATCATAAGAGATTTGGTTTATGTCATACCTTAATGGCCTAGTGGTCTTCCCTACTTTCTTCAATTTAAGTCTGAATTTTGCAATAGGATGCTCATGACCTGGGCCACAGTCAGCTCCAGGTGTTGTTTTTGCTGACTCTATAGAGCTTCTCCATCCTTGGCTACAAAGAATGTAATCAATCTAATTTCAGTATTGACCATCTGGTGATTTCCATGTGTAGAGTCATCTCTTGTGCTGTTGGAAAAGGGTGTTTGCTATGACCAGCCTGTACTCTTGTCAAAACTTTGTTAGCCTTTCTTCTGCTTCATTTTGTATTCCAAGTTCAAACTTGGGTGTTTTTCTGGGTATACCTTGACTTTCTACTTTTGCATTCCAATCTCCTGTGATGAAATGGACATTGTTTTTGGTGTTAGTTCTAGAAGGCCTTGTAGGTCTTCAAAGACCCTTTCAACTTCAGCTTTTTTGACATCAGTGGTTGAGGCATAGATTTGAATTACTGTGGTTGAATGATTTGCCTTAGAGACCAACCAAGATCATTCTGTCGTTTTTGAGATTGCCTCCAAGTATTGCATTTTGGACTTGTTTGTTGACTATGAGGGTCACTCCATTTTTGCTAAGGGAATTTTGCCCACAGTAGTAGATATAATGGTCACCTGCATTAAATTTGCCCATTCCTGTCCATTTTAGTTCACTGATTCCTAACATGTTGATGCTCAATCTTGACATCTCCTGCTTGATCACAACCAATTTACCCTGATTCATGGCCTAACATTCCAGTTTTCTATGCAGTATTGTTCTTTACAGCATCCAACTTTACTTTCACCACCAGGCACATCCACAACTAAGCATCATTTCTTCTTTGGCCCAGCCACTTAATTCTTTCTGGGAGTTATTAGTAATTGCCCTCCACTCTTCCCCAGTAGCATATTGGACATCTTCTGACCTTGGGAGCTTATTTTCTGATGTCACATCTGTTTGCCTTTTCATACTGTCCATAAGGTTCTTGTAGCAAGAATATTAGAGTGGGTTACTATTTTTCCTCCAGTGGACCACATTTTTCAGAATTCTTCACCATGATCCATCCATCTCGGGTGGTGCTGCATAGCATGGCTCATAGTTTCACTGAGTTACACAAGCCCCTTTGCCATGACAAGGCTCTGATCCATGAAGGGATCCATACACAACTTTAATTCCATTTTGCCATATAGCTAACATAGTGACAGGTGTCAAGGATTAAGACAAAGACATTTTTGGAGGTTCATTGTTGTGCCTACCACAACTCTACAATCTTATTGCAGAGTTGTTGTTTAATCACTCAGTTGTGTCAGACTCTTTGTGACCCCATGGACTGCAAACCGCCAGGCTCCTCTGTCCATGGAATTCTCCAAGCAAGAATACTGGAGTGGGTTGCCACTTCCTTCTCCAGGTATTGCAGAGTACTTCCTTAAATATATCAGACTCCCTTCTATAAAGGATGCTAACTGGGTAAATAGCCATGACTTTTTTTTTTTTAGCCATGACTTTTATGTTGAAAATTCAAACAAGCTATCTGTTTATCATGCCTAGGGAATTTTTTATTATACATAGGTAGACCTTGGAGATACTATGGGTTCAGATCCATACAAAAGCAATAAAGCAAATATCACAATAAAGAGAGGAACATATTTTTTTTAGTTTCCGAGTGCATATAAAAGTTACATTTACACTTTACTGTAGTCTAAGTGTACAAGAGCATTATATTCATTGGAAGGACTGATGCTAAAGCTGAAATTCCAATACTCTGGTCGCCTGAGGTGAAGAGCCAACTCATTGGAATAGACCTAGATGCTGGGAAAATTAAAGGCAAAAGGAGAAAAGGGTGGCAAAGGATAAGATGATTAGATAGCATCACTGACTCAATGGACATGAATTTGTGCAGAACCCAGGAGATCGTGAAGGACAGGGGAGTCTGGCTTGCTGCAGTCCACAGGATCACAAAGAGTTGGACACAACTTAATGACTGGACAACAACAAGAACAAAAGTTATTAAGATTTCTAATGAGTTGACCTTTTAAAAGGAGACTTTTCTACCTTATCCAGATTAATCCAATGTAGTTATAAGAATCCTTAAATAGGAAATGGGAGGCTGAAAAGAGATCAGAGAGCCAAAGGGAGATGTTACTAGAAATAATGGCCAGAGAGATAAAATGTTTCTGCCTTTGAAGATGAAGGAAGGGAGCCAGGAGCCAAGAAATGTGGGCAGCCTCTAGAGCTGGAAAAGGAAAGAAAATATTTTCCCTTAAAGATGCCAGAAAGAAAAAAAAAAAGTTGCCAGAAAGAACATAGCCCTACCTATATTTCAGCCTAGTTAGAACTGCATCAGATTTCTAACCTACAGAAATATAAGGTAATAAATGCATGTTGTTTTAAAGCAACTGAATTTGTGGTAATTGTTGCATCAACAGGAAAATACTAATATAAATATATACTGTAAATATTTCTGTAAGATGTTTCAAGGGGTCTGTGAAGCTATTTACATAGAATGACTACGAACTTGGAAAGAGTAGTAATCAGAGTTTAGAGACACTGACTCTGAATTAATACTAATGTGGAGGAATAAAAGGGGCTTCCCAGGTGGTGCTAGTAGTGAAGAACCCATGCAGGAGACATAAGAGACACTGGTTTAATCCATGGGTTGGGAATACCCTGTGGAGTAGGGCATGGCAACCCCACTCCAGTATCGTCCCTGGAGGATCCCATGGACAGAGGAGCCTGGTGGGCTACAGTCTATAGGGTCACAACATTCAGGCACAACTGAAGAGATTTAGCACGATGCATGCATGGAGCCCATATGAAAGTTAGGTCAATAATAAACGGAGCTTCATCCTGAGTCCATCTTGTCCTGGTCCTAGTAAATCAGTGAACACCTCCTTTGGTGTTCCCACATGTTCAGTTCAGTTCAGTCGCTCAGTCATGTCTGACTCTTTGCCACCCCGTGAATATCGCAGCACGCCAGGCCTCCCTGTCCATCACCAACTCCCGGAGTTTACTCAGACTCATGTCCATGGAGTCGGTGATGCCATCCAGCCATCTCACATGCTAATTCTGTACTTATAGTTGAAATAGCTGGACTCAGCAAACAGAAAACACACACACACACACACACACACACACACAAGCTGGCTTTCTGACTCACAGAATAAGGGCTAATATGGTAGAAAGACCAAGTGGAAGTCCCTAAATTTACTCCTCCTTACCAAAATACTAAAACCAAACACAATACCACATTTCTGAGTGAATTATAGAGATTACTTTAACCATCAACAACTTGAAAGATGCAGGGGTGATGATTCATAGCTTATCCATGTTTAAATTGCTCATTTGGCCAATGAAAAATTTGGATGGATCTATGATTGTGGGTTATTGTTAATGTCATCAAAGAGTCACTCTCATTGCAGCTTTTCTCCAGATGTTTATCTTTATTGGAGCAGATCAACACAAACAGTGACATGTGGCATGCAGCTATTAGGCTGGCAAATAAAGTTTTCTTCACTGGCAGCACATATCTGAAGTAATTGCATTTTTACCTGGCAGAGACATCAAAACACCTTCATTGTATTACCTCAGGGTTAAGTTAGTTCTCTTGCTTTCTGTCATAATACAGTCTACAGGGATATGATTCTTTGGGATAAAGTCCCAAAGAATATCATGTTGCTTCATAACACTGATGACATTATGATTAATCCTGTGATTGGGAAGGACTGGATACTAAATATCAAGATGCCTTATGTCAAGTACGTTATAGGGTGGAAGATAAACTCCCTGAAAATTTAGTCTCTAGTATATCAGTGAAATTTCTAGAGATTTGGTGGTCTGTGATGTCTACGCATATCTAAAGAAAAAACAGGTTACTGTACCCTGTAATTTCCACTAGTTTTTGAAAAGTGCAGCATATTATGGACCTCTGTACTTTGAAAGCAATGTACACCACATTTGGGTGTGGTGTTCTTACATTTTATTGAACACATAAATCAGTTAGTTATAAGTGGAAACCAGAGCATAACACTACTCTGCAGTAGATTCAAGCTGTGATACAATTAATTTTTCCACTTAAACCTTGTAACTCAATAGAAGCAATGGTAATCAAAGTATATCTGACAAATAAAAGATGCTCTAATGGAGTCCTAGTTGGTCCCATGAGGACAATCAATACAAACCTCAAAATTTTTGGATAAAAAATACTTTCTCTTGTGTGGTTAACTACTCTCTTTGGAGAAACCATTATTTTATTTTGACAAAGCTCTGGTTGAGACTGAAAGCATGACCAAAGAAAACAAAGTGACTGTTATAAATTGGCTTTTTAAAATAAGCTAGATATTAGTTGATCCAACAAGTCATGAGTTTAAGTAAATCTAGTGTCAGTATCAGTATCATTAAATGGAAGGGACATATAAAAGGCCATGTCTTAACAGGTCAGAAAACACCTGTTAAGTGTTTATGTTGCTTGAATAGCTAGATCAGATTCTCCTGATGCCTAGTCTTTCCTCAGGCTCCACTTATGGACTCATGTGAAGTTCCCTATATTCAGATGACATCATCCTTGTTTTTACAGATGGATCTCCATAATATGTGGCAGTGAAACCAATGAGATACTACTGTATTACAGATCCTCTGAAGAAGAGGGAAGAAAAATGTTATCATCTTTTCATGTGCCTGCCTGTAAGTCTCCTTTGGAGAAGTCTATTTAGATCTTCTGCCCCTTTTCTTATTGAGCTGTTTGCTTATTTATTTGTTTGTTTTGATATTGAGCTGCATGAGCTGTTTATATGTTTTGGAGATTAATCCCTTGTCAACTGCACTGCTTGCAAATATTTTCTCCCATTCTATAGGTTGTATTTTCATTTTGTTTATGATTTCCTTTGCTGTGCAAAAAAAATAATAATTTTAAATTAAACTTATTTCATGTTTATTTTTGTTATTTCCATTACTCTAGAAGATGGATCCAAAAAGATATTACTGAAATTTACATCAAAAGTGCTCTGCCTATGTTTTCCTTTAGGAGTTTTATAGCATCTGGTCTTACATTTATGTCTTTAATAAAATTTTGAGTTTAATTTTGTGTATGGTGTTAGTTGTTCTAATTTTATTCTTTTGCATGTAACTGTCCAGTTTTTCCATTACCATTTGTTGAAGAGATTGCCTTTTATTCATTGTATATTATTGCCTCCTTTGTTGTAGATTAATTGACCATAAATATGTAGGTTTATTGCTGACTTTCTATCCTGTTTCATTGGTCTATATTTCTGTTTTTGTTCTAATAAAATACTGTTTTGGTGACTGTTGCTTGGTACTGAGTCTGAAGTCATGGAGCCTGATTCCTTCAGGTCTATTTTTATTTTTCAAGATTGCTTTGCTATCTTTGTGTTTCCATACGAATATTAAAATTGTGTGTTCTAGTTCTGTGGAAAATGCCATTGGTAATTTGATAAGGATTGCATTGAATCTGTAGATTATGCCTTGGGTAGTATAGCCATTTTAGACAAATACAAATCAAAATTGCAATGAGGTATCCCCTCACACCAGTCAGAATGTCCATCATTAAAAACCATAAAAATAATAAATGCTGGAGAGGCTGTCGAGGAGAAGAAAACCTTTTACACTATTGGTGGGAATGTAAACTGGTATACCCAGTGTGGAGAACAGTGTGGAGGTTCCTTAAAACAGAAAAGAATAGAGCTGCCATATGATTGTGCAATCCCACTCCTGGACAACAATCTGGAGAAAGCCAAATTCAAAAAGATACATGCACATCAAAGCTCAACAAAGCACTACTTACAATAGGCAAGACATGTAAGCAACCTAAACATCCATTGCCAGAGGACTGTATAAAGAAGATGTGGTATATGTGATGGAATATTACTCAACCATATAAAAGAATGGAACAGTGCCATTTGTAGCAATATGGATAGACCTTGAGATTATCATACAAGTGAAGTAAGCCAAACAGAGGAAGACAAATATCATGTGATATTACTCACACATGGAATCTCAAAAAATGATTCAAAAGAACTATATCAATCGGGTGGAAAATACAATTTGTTCTATGGCTAGCTGTCATTTCTTTCTCTTCAGCTACCATATGTACTCAATGAGTCCATGTACAAATTAGTCATCTCAAGATGAAGATGATGAACAGCCCAAAACATGGACGCCCTCTTACTTCTCGATACTATCGCTGCTAAAAGCTCAATAAGGCAAATGAAGAATGTGAATCTCTGATATGACTTCACTCACTGGGAGAATCAGCTAACAACCCAGAGACAGGTTGATTCCATTGACTCATTTCCATCAAGGAAAGGGCAGTAACTTTTCTTTACCAGTATGTACACTAATATAGAATATGTATTTGTCTTCCATTTGGAATAGATTCTGCTAACTTCATCACTCATGTATTAACAGAACTCCTTTCACACCACGATTATAAACCAAACATCATTGATTTGACCAAAGAGTTCCTCATTTCACAGTAAAGTAGATCCAACACAGTAAATAACTATGGAAAATTATGTTACTTGGAGATAGAAACCAGTGAAGATGGTACCTTTGAGTCATCCTTTAGGGGGGATTGGTAATAGCACTTTCATGTGAATTTTGGTTGCTTCTGTTTAGATAAAAACAAGAACTTGTCTGGAAGTTAGAAGTTGGTGGTAGTGTAAGAATAAATTCTGAGCAAAAATACAAAATATTTCTAAAATTCAGGCAGAAAAAGAGGCATACACTGCAAAAGAAAGGTGAGGAAAGATTCAAATAGGTGCTTTGCAAAAGATGAAATTCAGTTGGCAATGTATTGAAAAAGATATTCCTATCTTTGAACTTGGGCTTGGATGTGTGGTTTATTTTGGCAGTAGTATAGGATAGAAGCCTTGCATATTTTTGCCTGACTCTTGTATTTTTACCATTGTCTTGAAAATAAAAAAATACCTAGGAGTGATCAGTAGTCTAGCGAGGATAAGAGATACAAGAAGCAGAAATCTCCCCTTGACTCTATCTCCACTCCCACCCTGTTCCACTCACAAATCTGCAGCAAGAAACAGCTTCTCAGCCACTGTTGCTAAAACCAAGCTACCTAGCTGAAACTAGTATAAATCACCTGACCCTCAGTAACTAATATTTCTGTAAAAATAAATGCTTATTGCTGCATACTGCTGAGGTATGTTATTGTTGTTTATTATGCAGAAATAGCTGATTGACACAAATGAATAAATTTCTTTTGATTATATGGTCAGTAAGTGCAAAGTTACCCAGTGAAGGTCATGAATAGGGTGATGGCTGAAACCAATAATCTACCACCACTACAGGAAAGAGCTTGCATGTATACTCATGTGCACATATAGGTACAAAACAAATATTGAGAAGCACACTCATTGAAAGAAATACTTCCACAAGAGACTCTGGAATTCTGGAAGATGGTTGAGAACCAGAAACAGATATAACTGTACTCTAGAGATTTAATGAAAATCTGGACAAAAATCAATATCTGCTTTATAGACTAGGTGACAAATGAGGTCATTTTTCTTTTCCCTGTCTAGACTCTGAAGGGGAAAGCAAATATGGAGAATGTAACTTTGCCTGGGACATCGCTGTTCCTATGATAGGTGTCATCATCAGTAACAGCAGGAAGACTTCCAAACTGAGTTATTGGTCACTAGGACCCAAGAAAGCCAGATTCTGCACAGTGACTATGGTTTAGAAACTTTAGTGTGAGCAGTCCTTAGGAATTACAGTATATGACTAGAGAACTAAGTAAGAGTGCTAACTTCCTGCTGAAGAGTGCAATGGATACAGAAATATAATATTGGGGGCACAGTTTTAGCCCATGTTGTAACCATTACCAATGAGATTATATACTCTTCTGCTGCCCTGACAAATAAGATTATATATATATATATATATATATATATATATATATATATATATATATACATACACACACACACATAAATACTATAGGTATTTTTCAATCTCATTTTTATTTATGATCCATTTCTTCCATATCATATGAAAAACAGGCAAAATATCACTCTAATTCATTTTGAAGAGAAAGCTCTCTCCTATAATAAAAGCATCTTAGCACTCATAGATTTTATTCAGTTAAAATAGAACTGTAATACAAAACTTTAAATTCTAAGTGTAATCCCCAAACACAACTTATATTGTGAGTAGTTATTTTCTTCCTGGTACACAGTTCCATTGTTCTCATGAAAAGAAAATTTTAATTGCAGGGAAGTAAAATAAATTGTCTTAGAAACAAATGAGTCACCCTTTGAGGAAATATAGTTACTGATGTGTTCAAAAAAACTCCATCTGATATATTCCCTTCATCTCAACCCACATAAATTATAATCTTTCCCCTCAAAGAGTGATTTGTTAAAAATATAGAGAAAGGAATATAATCATGAAATGTGAAAACCCAAGTTAACTATAAAAAAAATCTGCACATTGTCTACACTTTTTCTTGAAACTCCCATTAGAGGAAGTATAAATGCATTATTTACTCTCAAAGCAACATCAAAATAGACCACACATGTAATGGCTGAGCTTGGATGGGATAATTTATATATTGGCTATATGGACTGGAAAATCAAATGAATGTGCCATGTCAGACACAAACAAAAGTGGGCAACTTGATATATATACCATGTGATATGAAACAGAGCAGCTATTTGAAGATAAGGAAAATAATCATTCATCTAAGTAAGAAATAAAATAAACAGTGATGAGGTGATCAGTCGAGCAACAAAGGGAAGTTCAGCAGCTATTCAAGATCTTAAAGGCTTGTGAAACCAGGAAAATGGCTATTACTATTACTTATTATTATTATTTCTTATTCTGTGCAATGAATAATTTTAGGTTTATGGGTAAAAAAAGTGATGAATAAGGATGAAATATAATAGGACAGGACAAGAACATAACTTTTTGCAATCTGCAGCCAAACAAATATAATTCAAGAAAGCCAATAGGTTCCAAGTCAGAATGAGAACATATCGAGCTTGGAGTCAGGAGATGCCTCTTACTGAAAGTAGAATTTTGGTCAGCATGTGACTGCTTGATGTTATTAAACCAAAGTGTAAGCTGATACGAAAAAGTGGATTCAGAATGATCAGCAAAATCCGTTAACAATAAATAAGTGTTGCAATCCTCAATTTTTAAAGTTATGAGTTACTTCAAGAAAAACAAAAACTTCAAATAGTCTTGGGTTAGTTGAAATTTCAAAATCAGTTGAATATTATGTTGACAAAAGAAATCAAACCAAATATGCATTTGTGAATCCCCTTTCTAAGGATTCTAATATACCCCTTTCCAATTTCTATTTCCTAGATTTATTCCTTCCCATTTAGAATCATAAAACTGTACACAAACTCATGAGGAATTGTCTGTGACTGTAAATTACCCATCAAATATTTTAATGAGAAATTACTATTTCTAAGGGCTTCCCAGGTGGTGCTAGTGGTAAAGAACCTGCCTGCCAATGCAGGAGACATTGAGACGTGGCTTCAATCCCTGAGTCAGGAAGATCCCTTCAAGGAAGCATGGCTACCCACTCCAGTACTCTTGCCTGGAGAATCCCATAGACAGAGGATCCTGGCGGGCTACAGTCCATAGGGTCGCAAAGAGTTGGACACGACTGAAGTGACTTAGCACCACACACTATTTGTAAAGCAATATTAAATTAAGAAAAGACTCATACATATATATGAAAAAGAGAGATATAGAAATGGGTATCACTAGTACAACTAGGCATAGAATAGTGAATGAAGACAGTGTTTTCAAAAGTATTATGAAGACCTTTGAGTACTAATATTTGAGCTGAGCCTTGAAGTGTGGATATGATTTGATGTATACAGATTTGGGAAAATGTAATTGGAAAGACATCTCTGAAAACTTTCTCAGAAAAAAACAGAAATGTCAATCACACCCAGGTACATCAATAGGGAACACTATGGAGACAGTTGCTGGAACATAAACTTTGGAAAAAATAATGAGAATTATTTTTGGAAAATAATATTTGAGCCTGATTATAAGGCGAGGGAAAGAACACAGTGGTGATAGAGATTGCAAGATGAATACAAGGCATGAAGGAATGCCCTGTTCATCTTGTTTCTTAGAGCCCAGTTTCAAAAGAATCCCATTTTGATAGTTTGCTCTCCCAACTCTGCTTTCACCCACCATATGAAGGCCTCCAAACCTTGTAAGCCTCTAGGAAATCATTGCTGTTTCTTTGACATTTGTTGGTAGAGATACTGAATGTCAGAGCTGAAAGTTGTCTCATCTGTCATTCAGGTGTCTCCCAATTTTAGATGAAGACACTGAGGCTCAGAAAAATTATCTTATTCAAAATTACACAGGTGATATTGACAATGACCTAATGAAAATCTGAGTCCCCAGCCTTGCTAGTTGAGAGCTCTTATGAATCTTTATGCACCTTGCCTGTCAGTTCAGTTCAGTCGCTCAGTCATGACTGACTCTGCAACCCTATGGACTGCAGCATGCCAGGCTTCCCTGTCAATCACCAACTCCCAGAGCTTGCTCAGACTCATGTCCATTGAGTCAGTGATGCCATCCAACAATCTCATCCTCTGTTGCCCCCTTCTCCACCTGCCTTCAATCTTTCTCAGCATCAGGGCCCTTTCCAATAAGTCATCTCTTCCCATCAAGGAGCCAAGTATTGGAGTCTCAGTTTCAGCATCTGTCCTTCCAATTCAGGACTGAATTCCTTTAGGATGGACTGGTTGGATCTCCTTGCAGTCCAAAGGACTCTCGAGAGCCTTCTCCAACACCACAGTTCAAAAGCATCAATTCTTTAGCACTCAGCTTTCTTTATGGTCCAACTCTTACATCCATACATGACTACTGGGAAAACCATAGCTTTGACTACACAGACCTTTGTTGGCAAAATAATGTCTCTGCTTTTTAATATGCTGTCTAGGTTGGTCATAACTTTTCTTCCCAGGAGCAAGCGTCTTTTGATTTCATGGCTGCAGTCACCATCTTCAGTGATTTTGGAGCCCCCAAAAATAAAGTCTCTCACTTTATTTCCACATCTATTTGCCATGAAGTTTACCTTGCCTGTAGCTTGCCTCAGTCTACATCTGAAGTTATCAAGGAACCCCTGAAGAGGAAAACAGAAAGTGTTTGGAAGGGTGATGACAATGGAGAAAGTCCTTTTAAATACAACACTCAGGGTGTAGATGACACATAGATATTAATTCTAAGGCTGTTAGCTTCTACCCACCTGATGGAGTCGATACAAACATTGATAAGTCATCTCTATTGAAAAGCTCATATTTTTGGAAGGAGGGTTATGGAGGCATTGGCATTATGTTTATGAGGCAACTATGCTTCAACAATCCCTTTAATTGCCTCCCCAATCATTCTTTAACAAAACCAGGAACATGGCGGCCATCTGCATCAAGCCTGCACCACTCATCAATCCGCAAGGATCCATGGGCTGGCCAACCCCAGTGACATGAGTTATAGGTAAGAACAGAAGAACACTATAGCATATAAACTTCAGTTATATCCAACAGGGAAAAGTCTGTTCATAGAGACTCAGACAATGGTTGAATGTAATGCAAACTTCCTGGTCTCTGTATTTGCCAGGATTATTTGGCTTTATGTATTCTGCCAGATCCAAGGTAAACATGGGATAGTACAGGGGTAACCCCCTCTGTACTTTGAACAGAAAGGCAGACAGGCTGCCAAAGCACCACATGTAAAAGGCCTAACTGAGGGGGAGGGAATGATTTAGTCATCTGCTCCTAGAGACTTTCTGTACTTAATGAGAGTGCAAACCTACTACAGTACTACATAACCGAGTCAGTAAGACTTGTGGTCCAAGGCATCTACAGAAGTGACTTTACACAGAATTCACAAAGGTGAAGTGTTCATTGAAAGAGGACTCTATATATAAACCCCAAATTAGCTAGTAGCACCAATGAATGATCTCTTTTGACTCACTCTTCCTTACCCCAAACTGAGCGTACTTTTGTAAGAATATAAAAGATCCAGCACCTACCAAAGTACTTCAGAATCTGACAGCTTTGAGTTTATATTCTGGTTTTCTGCCATTTATGAGCTTTTTCCTCATGATGCAGGGAAAATTACTAAGCCTAATTTCCTCTTCTGTAAAAAGGAGCTGCAAGGTATCTTTATAAACACTGCATGTAAAACATCTAGAAAAAAGTCTCATACATGATAGACACTCAGGAAATTACAGTAAATTGTGGCTCCTTTTATTACTCAGGATTGTATTGCAGCATGGATCCTAGGCTCTTAAATATTATTTGGTCTTCCTTTAACACAATCTGTGTGTAATTGATTAGAATAAATCATAAATCTAGAAATGATAATAACACATCATCTTTATTTCCTTCTCTCTGGGAGGTAGATATTATTAAATTGCTGCAAGTAGATCTACCTTCTCAGTTATCACAATTTGTTACTTTATAATTTGAGAGAAGATGAATGAGTTCAGATAGTGAGAAAGAGAAATAAAGTCACTTGTGGAACTGTAACAATAAATTATTCAAATTCATAGATTCACTTAATCCACTTTTTTTATTAAGAGAAGTAATTAAGAGGCCACAGCTCCTGCCTTTTGGAAGTCACAACTTAGCAGTGGAAGCAGAAAGCTAAACAAATGTGTGTGTGTGTGTGTGTGTGTGTGTGTGTGTGTGTGTGTGTGTTTGAGAGAGAAAGCAGAATGATGTACAAAGTTTTATGAAAACACTGAAGATGGAGCAAGTTCCTGTTCAGATACCATTTCAAACCACCCTTGTTAATATACAATGTATTTTTTTATTTATTTATCTAATTTATTTATTTTTGACTGCAATGCGTGTTCATTGCTGCATTGGGGCTTTCTCTAGTCTCCGCGAGTTCAGGCTACTTTCTCGTTGTGGTCTGCCGGCTTCTCATCATGGTGGTTTCTCTTGTTGCAGAGCACATGGCTCTAGAGCATAGGGGCTCAGCAGTAGTGGCGCGTGGGCTTAGCTGCCCCTTGCATGTGGGATCTTCCTGAACCAGGGATTGAAAAAACTGTGTTCCGTGCACTGGCAGGCAGATTCCTAACCACTTAGAACCTAACGACCATCATCGAACCTCAGATCTGAGGTCCATCAGGGAAGTCCACAATGTACGACTTTTCAAAGAATCTTTTCCTGAGAGAACATTACTATAGAACTTCCAAATAATCAGCTGTGCTTACCCAAATTCAACTATTTCTGTTTCATAAAATCTCAAATTATTCTTACCTGGGGTACTCAGTGAATGATGAAAGAGCATAGTTGCAATAATTCAAAAATATATTGGATTAATTGAATACAAACTTACTAAGGAACTAACAGGACTATTAATAATTTAGTAGCCTTCTTATACAATAAAGGGAGCTCTTGCTGTCTTTTCTGGGTCCCTGATGGATGTCATCTAATCAAATGCCCCTTGAATCAGTGTCATGGACCTGCTTCTCTGAGTCTCTGAGCCATTAGGAGTTCTCACCACTACCGAAAGAGTTTTCTGGCTTACATTTCTGGAATCATGTCAATGACACTGGCTGCCGTGGTTGCTGGCCAGAAGTGGAAACCTCATTCAGAGATCTCTAAGGTGTTTCTCTGGCTCCTATAAGCCCTCTAAGAGATGTATTTGTCCATTCCCTGAAGGAAGGATTCTTTTTCCAGTAAAACATTAAAAAGTCCTTTAGAAAACTGTCTTTTCAGGAAGTTTAGTTAACTGTTTGTCACTGAATCTGTTTACCACTTCAAAACTTCCTAAACACTGCCCAGAAACGGGTGGCCTTAAGTTGTGTTTTACAACCGTACACTGATGGTTAGAATTCGAAATCTTCAAATGCTTTCCTAACCACTAAAGGTGGACTACAGACTCTGAAATATAGAAAGTTCTTATCTTAGGGTCATTCATAGTAGGGAAAACTGTGTAAATTATTTAAGATAGGGATGAATTCATTAAAAAATCAAGTGACATTATCTTTAAAAATGAAACTAAATTAAGAGGACGTTTTGTTTTTTATTTAATTACCTTAAAAATGTAATTAAAACTCTACCTAATTCTTACAATGGAGAAAGAAATTTTAAAAATCAGTCACGTGTTATATGAAAGCTCTGAATGAAAACTTTTTTCATTGTATATTGGTCTTTACAACAGGATCATGAAGAGTACAAACATATTTTAGATCTTCAGCAGTTTCCCTAAGGGCTTCTGCTAGTCATTTGAAAATCAAATTATGCTCTTTAGAAACACCAATCTTACCCTTGTTATTTTTTCTTAATCAATATTAAGCAGCCTAATCATGCTGATTCTGACTTGTCAATGATTTGTCTGTGGTTTACTGACTCTCCAATACAGTATTGGAAAATCAGCATTTTCATCTTAACTGATTTTCATTCTATTTGCATTGTATTATTTAGTGTTAGCAATATCCAAAAATCAATAAGATGAGAAGTAAGAGAGAGTGTTACTTAGCAATTAATTGGAGAATTAACTTTAGAAAGGGTCAATTCATTTGTATGTTCCCATTGTGATGCCCTTTGCCTCATTAATTGTAACTTTTCTAATACATAGGACATAGATAATGAACATTTAGATAACGTGGACCCTTATGTTTTCTTTGCATTGTTCTTAGTAACTGTCAGCCCAACATTTCATCCATGATTGATCTAGGGGATGTCCACGTGTCATCACACAAAAATAAAAATTATTTGATGGCTCAAATTTTTATTAAGGTAGTATTCCAGCAGTGAGAAATTATCATGGTACTTAGGGATCCTCACAATTCTGATCCAAGGCATGCAGCTTATTGATAATATTGCAATTGTTTCAGCAGTGGGGAGTGTTCAATTCAAGCATTCATAGCTGTGAAGTGTCCAGTTTTAGGTATTGTTAACAATTGCCTGGTTCATCCTGGTAGAAATGCGATCAGAGTGAAATTGCCCGGTTGGCACAGTCCCAGTTCAATGATCACCAACTTGATCAGAAAGAGCTCTGATGATCTGAGAATTCAGAGCTCTGGATCCTAGCCCTAACTCTTCCTCTAATTATGAGTAGAACTTCATAGACCACTTTATGACTATAATCATTTCAGTTTCTCTATATGCCAAACTGGATAATAATCTGTTGCTTCCTAATCCATGTAATACGCTGAATAATGACCCTTTATGATGTCCATGTCCTAAATCCCTCAGAACCTGGAAGCTTACACGTTAAAAGTGATGTTCATAAGTGATTAAGGATTTGGAGATGGGGATATTTTATCCTGGATGATCCAATTGGGGACAATGTAATCACAAAGGCCCTTGAAAGAGAGAGGCAGGGAGAGCAGAGTGAGCAGCAGGAAGCAAGAGGTTGCAGTGATGTGAAGAAGGGGCCATGAGCCAAGGAAAGCAGATAGCCTCTAAAAACTAAACATAGTAAGGAAATGGATTCTTCCCTAAAACTTCCCAATGGAAAACAGCCCCACTGAATCTTGATTTTAGACTTCTGACCTCCAGAACTGTGAAAAAAATACATTTATGTTGTTTCAGCTCATCAAGTTTTTTATGATTGGTACATAGCAATAGGAATTAATACAATGTGTAAATAACAAAGAGGATCAATAGCCCAGTAAGGTTGAGATCCCTCAGGAAAGTCAAAAGAAGCATTTCAAAGCAAGATGATATGTTAGGTTATACTCTGTTCATTTGTGTGCATGTGCTAAGTCGCTTCAGTCATGTCCCACCCTTTGTGACCCCATGGACTGTAGCCTGCCAGACTCCTCTGTCCAGGCAAGAATACAGAGTGGGTTGCCATGCCCTCCTCCAAGGGATATTCCCGACTCAGGGGTTGCACCCATGTCTCTTATGTCTCTGGAATTGGCAGGCAGGTTCTTTACCACTAGTGCCACCTGGAAAGCTATAGATAATTAATAAAAGTTCCATAAATTATAAATGTTAGGTAGTTAGAATAGGAAGAAGGAGTCCAAAATGGCAGTGGCTAAAAGACAAAGAAAAGGAAAAACCCATGAAAACAGAACAAAAGAAAATCCACCTACCTGAGTGAGAATCTCAGGTGAAATAAATATGCCCCTTTTCTGGCAATCTACACAGGGCAGGCTCCCCTCAGGGGGAGGAGACAAAATAAAAAGAGGAAGCTAAGACGGGTTGTGGCCTCTCCTTTGGGGTCAGCCCACTCTCACACCTCAAGGGTGCACTATCCTTTGTTAGCCCAATAAAACTGAGCTGTAACTGAGCTGTTTAACACTGGTCGGTCCACTGTTTCAAATCTTTGTTGAGGTGAGACAGAATGGAGGAAATTACACACTTTCTTGACATGAACACTTATGAACTGGGATTGGGTGTTCCTTGGTTTTTACATGCTTTAAAATGAGCGGGATGACTAAAATCAGAGGTGGCATGAACATCTCCACTTTCTTGATTATGTCACAGGCACTCCCAAGTGAGGTGCAATCTACCTTGTCACTCCTGTGACCTTCAATCATCAGCTACGCTCTCCCATTTAGCCTCTTACCTTTCTCCCTTTTTACTCTTCTCCTCTCATACCTCTTGCTTTTTGAAAAGGTAACTGATGCACTTTGTCAGAAAACAAAACCAAATGTAGTAGGGAAGAGCAAAAGCTGACTGCATGTTGGATCTGTTCCTTTTACTTTAATCTTTGCTTTTGTTGTTATAATTACTAAAAAGAGTGCTGTCTATACCTGTACGCATACATAATGGTCTGCCTGGGAGAAGCTGCCCTTCTGCTTAAATGTTAACTAAAGTGCCTTTGTTCAGGGGGGCAGCTCAGACATTTTTGCCCCTACCCACCTGTGAATGGCTGCAGAAAAGAAGAAATTAACAATCCCCTCCTTGATGCTGGCCAAGCCAAGAGACTTTTTGCATGACTAATGGTCTTTTTACTTTACTTCCTCATCTCTTCCTCTTCTCTGTTCTATAAAAGAAACTGGTATCAAGACCCCAATAAGATGGAACTCTAGGGCACTAGCCAGCCATCTTTTTAGACTCCCAGCTTTCCAAATAAAGTTGCTATTCTTTGCCTCAACACCTTTTCTTCTGATTATCTGCCTGTCATGCAGTGAGCAGACCCAGCTTGGCTTTAGTAACAAAAACAAAACATTAAAAAGAACCTGAAATTGTAAAATCTTCAGGGCAATTTGCTCAGCATATAAGCAGTTAGTCCCACATGTAAAAAGGATGGGATGAAAGCAAGGGAGAGCTTGAAATATACTGTAAATATTCAGACTTCCAACTTGGAAGTCCACAAAGGAAAGGCATCTCCCACATTATTAATTTTCTGGTCATCACTTCTTTGGCTAGAAAGAAACTGGTTCTAAAACCAATCAGTCTAATATGGCATAGAAATACTAACAGGACAGGAGTTATTACTTTGAAGGTTATGTATAGTCCCTGAACTTATTAAGTGTGATATTGTGATTTATAATCAGAACTATATACTTGGTCTTCTTCCCCTTTCTGGCACAGAGTTCTTTAAGCCATTGGAATTTCCTAAGTGTTGAGAGCAACCAAGGTGTCTTTTGTTATGTTAATGAGGTGACTTTTGGAAAGCTTTCCAAGGTAACCTAAGGAGTAGGCCTGGTTGCCAGTAAAACCAAACTAGTGATTAGAGGATTGAACTTTCAGCCTCACTCCTCACGTTCCACCTCCAGGGAGAGGAGTGAGGGTAAAGATTGAATTTTAAAATCAAAGGCCAATGATTTAATCAATCACAGGATCGACATGTACAAATTGCTATATTTCGAATGGATAATCAAAACAGTCTTACTGTATAGCAGGGGAACTCTGCTCAATGTCATGTGGCAGCATGGGTGGGAGGGGAGTTTGGGGGAGAGTGGATACATGTATATGTGTGGCTGAGTCCCTTGCAGTCTAACTGAAACTATCACAGCATTGTTAACTGGCTATGCTGTGCTTAGTCACTCAGCTGTATCCAACTCTTTGCAACCCCATAGACTTTAGCCCACCGGGCTCCTCTGTCCATGGGATTCTCCAGGCAAGAATACTGGAGTGGGTTCCTCCAGGGGAACTTCCCAACTCAGGGATCAAACCCAGATCTCCCGCATTGCAGGCAGATTCTGCAGTGACTGAGTCACCAGGGAAGCCCTATATTCTGATGTAAAGTAAAAGTGTTGCAGGAAAGAGGACCCCTTCCAGGGCCTGAAACTGGGCTCTTGTCTAACACTCAGAAATGAATTGTCTGAGGAGACACATGTGCTGACAAGCAAGAGATTTTATTGGGAAAGGGCACCAGGGTGGAGAGCAGCAGGATAAGGGAACCCAGGAGAAGTGCTCTGTCACATGGCTCGCAGTCTCGGGGTTTTATGGTGATGGGATTAGGTTCCGGGTTGTCCTTAGTCAATCATTCTGTCTCAGAGTCCTTCCTGGTGGTGCACGCCTTGTTCAGCCAAGATGGATGCCAGCGAAAAGGATTCTGGGAGATGGTTGGACAGGTGGTGTCTCATTTTGACCTTTCCCGAACTCTTCCTGTTGGTGGAGGCTTATTAGTTCCATGTTCCTTACCAGGACCTCCTGTCATAAAACAACTCATGCACATGGTTACTATGGTGCCTGGTCAGGGTGGGCGGTTTCAACCAGTGTGCTTCCCCTAACATAAGTTTAAAGAAATAAAGGAATTTAGAATGAAAAAAAAAAAAAAAAAGATAGAGTTCAATCATCAAAGGCTGATGATTTAATCAACCATACCTATGTAAACCCAGAAGGACAGAGATCAGAGGTTTCAGGTTGGTGAACATGTGGAGATTCAGAGAAAATGGCACACCTGGAGAGGATAGGACGCTCTGAGCCTCTTACACATGCCATGGCCTATGTATCCCTTCATCTGGCCACTCATCTATATCCTTTATCCTATCTTTAATAACCTGGTAAATGTGTTTTCCTGAGTTTTGTGAGGGGCTTCCCTGATGGCTCATCAGGGAAAGAATTTGCCTGCAATGCAGGAGACACAGGAGACACAGGTTGGATCCCTCCCCTAGAGGAGGAAATGGCAATACACTCCAGTATTCCTGCCTGAAATATCCCATGGACAGAGGAGCCTTTGGGGCTAAAGTCCATGAGGTTGCAAAGAGTTGGACATGGTTGAGCAACAAGGCACACGGAAGTTTTGTGAGAATTCCAGCAAATAATCAAATCCAAGAGGGAGGAGGTAATAGGAACTTCCAATTTGTAGTCAAGTTAGAAGCTGTGGGTAACCTGGGGACCAATCACTTGCAATTGGCATCTGAAATGGGGGGAAGTTTCCCAGGACTGAGACCATTGCTTGGGGGATCTGATGTTATTTCCAGGTAGAGAGTGTTAGAATTGAGTTAAATTGTAGGACACCCAGCTGGTGTCCCAGATTTGCTTGGTGTGGGGAAAATACCCCACCCACCTCATGTCAGAAGTATTGTTGGTTCTGTTTCTCTAGAAAACATTGATAAACACACTGGCTAAATTATAATTCCTTAATTAACAGTGAAAAAGCAAATCATAGCATAATATTGTAACATTCTTATGTTCTATACCACTCTCTGAGCAATTTCAGATGTCTTTAAGATTTCACCAATGATATTATGAAAAAAAAAAGTTAGCAAAACTAAAAAGATTAATCTGTCTCACCTCCGTACCACAACCCAATCTGGTATTTTGAGATCTAATCTATAAAATCCACTTCAGGAAGATTACTTTGATATTACAAGTATCAACATAGAATTACCCTACTATAGTATTCATATACCTCACAATATTTTTTCTTTTTTTTCCAATTATTTTTATTAGTTGGAGGCTAATTACTTTATAATATTGTAGTGGTTTTTGCCATGCACTAACGCATATATATGGAATTTAGAAAGATGGTAACAATAAGCCTATATGCAAGACAGAAAAAGAGACACAGATGTATAGAACCTCGCAACTTTCAATGGGCAGCACTAAATTGCTTGGTTATAGCATATAAGGTGGGCCTTCACCAGTGGCTCAGACATAAAGAATCCACCAGCAATGCATGAGAAACAGTATCTGGGTCAGGAAGATCCTCTGGAAGATGGCATGGCAACCCACTCTAGTATTCTTCCCCGAAAAATCCCATGGACAGAGGAGCCTGGTGAGCTACAGTTCATAGGGAAACAGAGTCGGACACAACCGAACACCCAAGCACAGAAGATAAACTGAGATAATAAAAAGAATTTAAGACTCCAACAGCCTCATGTTTTAAAGAAAAGCTTTGCCAATTGTTTCCAATATATGTAATTCATGTTTACTTTATGAACATCTAAATAGCATGGCAATGAAAGTATCTTAATAGACACTTATTTAACTTTCTCATTATTAAAAGAAGAAAAAGCAAACTATATGTTTTCTCATTACAAACATAGCTACCATCTTCCTACTGAAGTCTGTTCCCTCTTCTGGTTGTTCCCTGGGTTAGGTTACTTAATATTTGTGGGTTCCAAGGAAACTTTTCTGCTTTCTCTTGGAACATTGGCCCCTGTGCTACCTTTGGGATGTTTTGTTGTTTTGTTTTCCAGTCCTGAGGCAAGAAGCGATGTTTATTCTTTCAGGTCTGAGTTTGATTCTGACCATGTAAGTGCTCTAATCCAATATCAAGGCATAACATCTTCCAGCAGTTACTTTGAAAACAAAACCTGCTTTTTCATTAAAATCCATTATCACAGCTAAACAAAAATAATTCAGTCTGACTCTGATATGCTTACCTCAAAACTTGATTGTTTCAGTTAATATGTTGTCTAAAACTTAAATGTATGAAGAATACAGTTTTCAGGAAAACATCTGTGAAATGTATAATGCTGCTTATGTAGTTTATATAAACAACCAAGAAGAATAAGGTAATTTTGTTCCAAATGTCCAAGGACTATCCAAAAGGTTCTTATCTCTAAATATTGCTGTTTTCTTGCTTACCCATTTACTAAAATTTATGCGTATGAACAATAGAGTTTTCTGGAGAACTTCATGATTCTGCAAAAGCTGAATGAAAGTTAGGCAACAAATAGTATACAGTGAGTTTGCTCCAAAAACAAAGCACTATACCAGTTACAATATTATTGAATAAGATTAAGTTAAGAAAGAAAAAACAAAAGAGGCATAAGAACTTGGGTCTGCCCTCCTTTCACCAAATATGAAGATTAAGTGTTAGGAAGTAGAATATTTTGAGCAAGTTAACAGGTGGAAATGTATGATAGTGTATTAAAGATATGATATAATTCTAAGGATTTTTCCTCACTCCATATAAACATAACCACAAAATGATACAATGATTACTCTCATTTTCTGGATGATGCAACTGAGGTGGTAAAGTTATTCAAGGACATGTAGCTGGTGAGTGTCAAGGCCAGGATTTGACCTAGTCCTTCTGTCCTCAGAGTCTCATTCTAGATGGGGCTTGCGTGCATGAAAGCTAAGTTGCTTCAACCATGTCCTACTCTTAGACTCTATGAACCCTAGCCTGCCAGGCTCCTCTGTCCATGGGATTGTCCAGGCAAGAATACTGGTGTGGGTTGCCATGCCCTCCTCCAGGGGATCTTCCTGACCCAGGGATTGAACCTGTGTCTCTTATGTCTCCTGCATTGGCAGACAGGTTCTTTACCACTAACATCATCTGGGAAGCCCGGATACGGTTTATACAATTCAGTAATGTACAAATAAAGGAAAAGGTAAAGACAAGTTTTCTTTTATTTAAATTTGGATGCTAATAAGTTTATTTTCATAAAACAAAGTGAGACAAAAATTAAGTAACTTCCAAGTCATAAATATTACCAATTAGACCACAAAAACTTAGCAACAACACCTGAGCAATGGCTCAGCAGATTGGATATGCCTGGGAGTCATCTGCTTAGCAACTAGAATAACTTTCACTGTTAAGGGATCTTTGTGGTTCAAGGCAGATACAACAGGGTGGGGACGGCAACAAGGTGAGTGTTTTCTTTAAGTAAAATGGAAAACTTCTTAAAAGAGATGTCTTGGCGGTTAATGGGAGGAGTCTTGCAGAACCAGAGCCTTCTCTTAAAGTATCATGCAATATTAACCTCCCTCAGCAGCCAGGCCTCTCCATTGTCCCCTCTAAGATGTATGGATATTCTTGAGCCCTCTCTTCTCATTGTTAATTCATGTCCAGAATCTATAGCAGTCTTTATTTCATAATGAAATGGTATTCTCTGGCTACTACAATAAATAAACTTCCTTGGCTAGAATGGAAAATAAGAATTCCATGTTAAATAATAGAATACAGAATTCCATGCTAAAGTAAACCGTTAGAATAAAATTCTGTCCACTGGGGAAAAATTCCATATGGAATAAATATGAATTGTATGCTTAGTCACTCAGTCGGGTCCAAGTCTTTGTGAACCTTTGGACTGTAGTCCACCAGGCTCCTCTGTCCATGGGATTTTTCAAGCAAGAATACTGAAGTGGGTTGCCTTTTCCTCCTCCAGGAGATCTTCCCAACCCGTGGGTTGAACCTGGGTCTCCTGTGTCTCCTAGATTGCAGGCAGATTCTTTACTCACTCATATTTAAGGAAGCCCTTAAATATGCATTAGCCTGAGTTATATTCTTCAAATCTTAATTATTTTATCACACACTGCTTGCTTAACTATGCTGAAAATACTCATTGTATCTCAACCTCGTGCTAAGACTTACAAAAATAAATAAATAAATAAGTAAAACAGAAATGCCATGGTAGCATGAATCATTTCCTACAATTTTAAAAAAGTCTTTTATCTGAAAAAGACTGAACCACAAACTCAATTCCTTAAATTGAGAAACACCTTCTTTCAAAATAATGAAATGAGGTGACAGTGATGAAAAGATATGACAAAGAACATGCAAAGTGGAAACAATGCTTTGGGTTTTTGGGCTTTGGGGTTTTTTTGTTGTTTGTTTGTTTGTTTGTTTAGTTTGAATGTTTAATAACTGTCTAGATATACTCACTAGAAGTAATCCATCTGAGAGCCTGATTCTTCTATGATTTCAGCATAGAATACAAAGTTTGAAACACAAAAGTTGCTTAGTAAATATTTACTAAACTAAATGAATGGCAAATGTTTTTCCCTCAAATATAGGGCATCACTCAAATTCACTAGCAAAGTATGTAAGTTTTACCCAAATGGAAAGTGAGATCATAATATCATAGAATTTTAGAAATGCATGGAAGTGCATGAGGTTTCTTTCTTGGTGCCCAAGAAGAATTTAGGTTGTAAGGGAGAAGGTACACAATGAGATTATCCTAATCCTGTTCTCAAGTTCCCCCTCCCCCAGTCATGTGCATTTTTCTGGTATTTTAAAATTCAAAGTTTCCTTTCCCTTCATATTGGAATGACCATCCAGTCTGTTTACCAGATGCTTCTTACACCAACTCTTGTCAGATCTCAGCACAGAAGTATCATCTGTTGGATAGGGCCCCTTTCTGTTCTTCCTTTACACATAAATTAAAAATTCATTGTGTCTGAATTGTAAGAAAATTATAGTTCAATTGCAAAGAATAATGCCAACTTCAGAAAAAAAAGTTTAAATCAGAAATTAAGTAGAAACTAATATTCTAGAGCTTTAAAAATAGAGAATTATAAGTCAAAGATATACTACTGTTATCTTTAAATGTAATGGTTTTATTGAAGGATGTTAAGAGGATGATCAAGGACCTACAGCAAATACAGCAACCCTTCTGACTGTTTTTGTATCAATAGGTTCATTCCTATAGGATTTGCATAGCTTTAAATGCAACCATACTTGAGACAGGTCATATCTACAATTTCCTTATCATTTAAAACCTAGTCAGGATTACTAATCCCTTGACAAGTCTGAGAGTCAAAGCAGCTATCCCATCTATAGATATCAACTGGATTTGAGCTCTTTCTCTTCCATAAAGGTTTTGTACAATTTTATGGAACTTCTATATATTGCAGTTACATGATTGCTTTATACTTCCCTTTAGCATGGGTCTTCCATGTAGTCAGGAAAAGCTTCTGTTTCCTCAGTTCCCATTCAGAGCTTTGCATGAAGCCAATGCTTATTTTATGTCTGTATATTATTTTATGTTTGTATGTTTGTATATTAAATTTTGCCTTGAGCCATCTTTACATTTGCTAACAACACTCTTTGGCCATATTAGAATAAATAAGAAGCAAGTAATAGTCCATAGATGGGAGCTAATTAGTTGCAGAAGTACTAATATTCTAAAATAAGCTGTAATGTAAAGCAGCATCCATTTTGTTGGTTTTCTCTCTCTAGATACAATTAAAAAGAAAAAGAAAAGACAATTAAATCTGGTATTTTTTCTCAGGCTGCATTGTTGATCTATGAAGCTCCATTCTTCTACCAGCAAGCTTTGCAAACCACTGGTTTCTGGTTTTATTTAATATGTCCAAATCTGATTTAATAGAACTTAGAGCCATTCCAGCACATCAGGCACAAAAAGTCCCTTTGATCTTTTTACCACTTTTAAGAAACATCTGCATCTTTGTAAAGACCTTGTAGGAAGAGCCAAAGTTGGAGAACAGATACAGTCTCATGCAAGAAGATAGAAAGAATTGTTAGAGAAACCAACTCTTCTTGTTAGAGTCCCAGAGACCTGAACAGAGGGCTGGCAGTAACTAGGGCTATAAACACTGAGTTGTTTCCAAGAACTGGACTTGAGAAGTGACTGATTCCTTCATTCTATTTTATAAGACAGGCTGATATCATTCTAAAAGAAGGACAGAATGGTAAGATTAGTTTTAAGATTATCCAAACATTTGCTTCCCAATAAGGAAGTGACAACCCAAAAAACTTCCTATTTGAACTTTACCCTTTTCTAGTTTTTTAAAGTAAATTTTCAACCTTTCTTTGTCAAAAGCTCTCTGTTGTGTTTTATTCCATCTGGGTTTCATTTCCAAGAGAAAAGACTAGCCTGCATAAATACCCATATATCTCGGTGTGTGGGGGTAAACACGGTCAACTGCAGCATCTGTCTCCCCTATAAGGTTCTAAGCCCACTAAGTGCTTAGAAAACCTCTGCATATTCCCTAGCTCCCTTCGCATGTTTGAACTGAACTGAACTTTTTTGTGTTCCAGATAAACGTTGGAATGTGCCATGTAAAGTACTGTTCAAACATTTCTTTTGAGCAGAGAGTTGCAAATGACAAGCTGAAGAATCCGAGACTAGCTCAGATGTGCTGGATAAGAGAAAGCCCTGAGGGAAACTCCAAGACCTGGGAAGAGTTAGCCTCTATCTCCCATCCTACTGCTGGTCTGTTTCCTTTCCCACGCAGGTGGAAGCAGACCTCTGAATGAAAGAAAAAGCAAAGTGGCAGATGATAGACAGCAGAAGTTTTCCATCACAGCCTCACCCAGGTTTCTAGCACATGTTGTAGATTGAGTGTTCCATGAAGCCCAAGAGGCATGAACTGGACCTTGAGCCAAAACTCCTCATGGCTTATTGAAAACATTTCCAAGTTTTGGAAACGTATCCTAAGAGGAATTCTATCATTTCTGGAAAAGCCAGGCAAACTAATAAGTTCTTAGAGCCTAGTGGCCTTCCCTCTCCCCTTTAGCAAGAAAGACAAAGCAGTCAGTCCAGACAATACACATTTGAGAATAAGTCGCTTTCAGAATTTAAATGAGAATATACAAAGTTTTATAAAATATCCTAGAGTAGTCTGGATTTTCATCTATATAGATATACATGTATATATATTTACGTAGTTAATGCAGCACAGACTGGGAAGCAAAAAAAAAAAAAAGTACAAATTCTAAACTATGCTCCCCTCTCAAGGAAGGTTACTAAATAGTCACTGAGATGTCTCCAGATTCTAAATTACATTGTTATTTCATTTTATGTTTATCAAATTTATTGAAATATATTTTAGGAATGATAAACTGCATATATTTAAAGTATACCATGAAATGAGCTTTGACAGATGCACACACCCATGAAACCACCAACACACTCAAAAAGCAGAATATTTCCATGAACTTCAAACCATTTTTGGTGCTCCTTTGTAGTCAATTCCTTTCTCTACCTTCAACACAGCCAACCCCTGATTTATTTTCTGTCAATTCGTATTTATGGAAATGGAATTATGAGGTACGGACTCTGATGTCTGGTTTTACTCACTCAGCACAATGATTTTTGAGATTTGTCCATGTGATTGCATGCACTAGTAATTTCTTCATTCTTATTGTTTTGTTCTTCTAATCACATACTTGCTGATGGACAATTAGGTTATTTCTAGTTTGGTGCTATTTTGAATAAAACTGCTATGGACATGCACGTGCAAGTCTCTGTGTGTTTCTTCTGTGTAAGTACGTAAGAGTGAAATAGATGGGTGATATGCTAGTTGTATACTTAAAATTTTAAGAAAATGCAAAATTGTTTTCCAAAGTGGCTATCCAATTTTATATTTTCCTGATGACTAATTCTATAGTCCACATTCTCATCAACACTTAGTATGATTAGTCTTTTTAATTTCATTCATTCTAATGTGTGTGTAGCTCTCATTTCTGTCCGTATTTTTCTGATGACCAAGTTAAGCATCTTCTCATGTGCTTATGACCATTACTTTATCTTCTTTTGTGAAGTGTCAATGAGTTCATTTTTTATCATATTTATAAAGTTGTTTCTGTTTTTATTGTTGACTTGTAAAAGTCATTTATGAATTTTGGTTATGAGTCTTTTGGCAAATACACATAGTGCAAGTATTTTTCCCAATATTTGGCATGTTTTTTGTTTTCTTAACCTGTCTTTTGAACAGAAAAACAAGATTTAATAGTAAAGCTAAATTTAATGTATTATTTCTGGTTGATGTTTTTGCACCCCCAAATTGCAAGGATTTTTCCCCCTTTTTTCCTTATAATAGATAAAAATGTTTTCCAAGTAGTATTGAGAATTCCCAAAGACCTTTCACAGAACTTCCCTCAATTTTAGCATCTTGTATATTCATATTACAGTTATCAAGACTAAGATGTTAAGACTGGTAAAATGCTATTGACTAGACTGGAGCCTTATTTATATTTCATCACTTTTTATACTAATGTTAATTTTCCTTTTTTAATTGAAGAATAGTTGATTTATAATAGTATATCAGCGTTAGTTATACAGCATAGTGATTCTTTTCTCTTTTTTTTTAGTTCAAACTAGGGATTGAGCTCATGGCCCCTGCATTGGAAGCACAGTCTTAATCACTGGATGGCCAGGGAAATTGCTCAAAAATTTTATATACTCCACTTAAAGTGATTATAAAATATTAGCTATATTCCTGTGCTGTATAATACATCTTGTAGCTTATTTGTTTTATACATGTTAATAGTAGATTGTCCCTTCCAATTCCCTACCCCTATCTTGCCCCTCCCCCCTTCACTTTCCAAGAGTCACTAAGTAATATTGTGTGTGGGTAAGTCTGTGTACATGTGTATGTAAATGTGTTTCCTCTAGAGTTTATAGTTGTTACTTGATTAAAGGTCAATCTATTATGGCTTTTTCTACCACATTAAAGGTAGAAATAGCCCCCAAACACTATCATTTAATATAGCAATAAACATGTGTGTTCTTTTGCCTAACTAAACTGTTTCAAATGCTACTTATTACTTGCCTTTATTCATTTTCCTATAATGTTAATATTTAATTTAAACCATGTGTTGTTTTATTTACTAATATGTAGAGAGGACTCACTCTACATATGTTCCTCATGGCTCAGTGGTAAAGAATCCACCTGCAATGCAGGAGACTTGCAGGAGATGCGGGTTCAATCCCTGAATCAGGAGGATCCCCTGGAGAAGGGCATGGCAACCCACTCCAGTATTCTTGCCTGGGAAATCCCACAGACAGAGAAGCCTGATAGGCTATAGTCCATAAGATCACAAAGAGTTGGACATGACTGAGTGACAAAGAGTACCCACAGCTTAGCAAGAATTTTCAGTTATACCATTTTTGCTGTTTTCAAATAACCCATGAAAAAGTGTGGATATTTTTAATGTTAGAGAAAAGAAAATTGGGATTTCAAAGAATAGAAGATAACAAAAGATCACACTTGATAAGGATTCATATGTGTGTGGAGAGAGAGAAAAATTGTGCATCTTTAGAGCAGAAACAATGTAAAGAAACCTTAAAGATAACTGTATCCAAGGATTTTCTATGAAAGACTGAATAGATGTTTGGCAACTTTCAAAGTGTGCAAAACTAGTTAATGATGGAGCCAGAATTTCTTCTTGGTCTCAAGGATCAAACTAGTAGGAAAGTTGGCATAAAAAAGCCAAAGTTTGTATTGTAGAAGGAAGGACTTCTAGCAAAATTTCACACTAAAATGACAAGCTAAAGAATTGTACAATCTTTATTAGTTTACAGACATTTAAGCAGAGACTGAACTTGTCAGGGAAGCTGTAGGATATATTGAAGTATTTATGGGTAATTGAACTAGACAACCAATAATGTTTCTTCCAGACCAGAGCATTCATGACTTGACAATTCAGTGGCCATTATCACTGCATCTGAAAGGGCCATTATTTCAGTCTGACTTTATCACCTTGACACATTCGGGTGTATGTCCTGAAGAAATAATTTTTAAATTGTGAGGTTAATGTTCTTAGTACATGGTGCTTGCGGAGTCTATTGAAGCTAAGAAAATATTTTAGAATTCCTGTCCATAGCAGACAAAAATTTCACAAGATGAAATCATTTCCATAAAGTTGTCATTTATTCTTCTTTGCAAAAAATCGCCTAAAGTTATGCTTTAATTATAATTAAAATCAATTGTTATATTAAACAATCCAAATGATTTTCTTCTTATAAATCAAACACATAGACCTACACATGTATATAGAAAGAGAGAAATATGGATTAAAATTTATCCTTGGAAAAATAGTTCTTTGAATTTATTAATATAAATGTGATTTGAAATTAAAATTTTCAGTCAAAGAGGAAATATGAAAGCTGTAACTTTGTTGTAATAATCTACAATTCAGCTTAATAGATTCTTGAGCCACCCTCTTTTCCAGTAGGACAGTTATTCTCTAAAGTGTAGTTAAGAGACCCCTAGAAATTCCCAAGACCATTTCAAGGGTTCTGCCAAGTCAAATAACTTCCGTGATAATAAGGAGACCTTGTTGCCTTTTTACTTTCACTCATGTGTAAGTGTACAGTACATTTTTCCCAAAACTACATGTTATGCAGGACGTGTGCTTTTAATGCAAATGGAATACATGCTTGTGTGGAATATTCCTATGTTTTCTGAAACCTTGTGCGGAATATTCCTATGTTTTCTGAAACCTAGTAATAGCATATGGAATATTCCTATGTTTTCTGAAACCTAGTAATAGCATATAAATATTTGTATTTTCATCCATGCACTTAATTTTTCATTAGTACTCACACTATTTTATTACTATCACTCATTCACCAATTATACTTTTATTCTTTGTTAGCTCATTATCATCCAATGAATCTTACTTTGAAATGCTAAGATTCCCCCTATACCTATATGGAAATAAAAAAAGTAGAAATTATCTGATTTTTATAACTTTTTAAAAAATGTTTTAACCTTTTAGTTATTATAGCTCCTATTTTACAGTGTAATTGTTTATTTTGAAATAGAGCAAATATATACTATAGTTGGGGTTTCCCTGTGGCTCAGCAGTAAAGAATCCACTTCCAATACAAGAGAAGTGGGTTGGATCCCTGGGTTGGGAAGGTCCCCTTGAGAAGATCTCTGATATTTTTGCCTGGGAAATCTCATGGGCAGAGGAGCCTGGTGGGCTACAGTCCATGGAGTCACAATAGAGTAGGACAAGACTAAGCAACTAAACTACAACAAAATGTTATATCTGAGGAACGATTATCGGATTAAAAAAGAAGACTCATTCTCTCGGCCATCTACATCTAAAAATGCTGAGAAAAATAACACTCTCGTGTTAGATAGTTATTTGACTAACGGAAGGGAAGAATTTTCTCTAAAGAAAAATTACTCAAAATTTTAATATTCAATGCCACTTGTGCTTGGGGCCAAAAAATCACATAAAACAAGCTCTTTCCAGTTGCTTATTTAGTATCCTTAACAGATAAATATAAGCAAATGAGCGAGTCCAGCCATATCTGTAGATTCATCCACTTGCAAGGGAAAAGGACAGTTCTGCAGATGAGATATTATCTTATCTCCATGTTTGCAAGGAAAATTTTAATTTGACAATGTCTTCTAACACCAAAATTAGCATTGATGTCAATGCCTTTGCTTATTCTTCATCAGTAAGCCTTGAGCAATGTCAGTCGTCCAAAACTCTATTAAACCTTACTTTTGTGTGCTCTTCTCTAGCCAATGGAACACGATGACATTCCCTGAAAGATGCTCAGGACTTCTGCAAGTCTAGTTTAAAAAAACTGTAAGAAATCGTTTTCATCACTTTCAGGGACTCATGGAAGTACTGTGTTGACCTTTCCAGTGATAGTAAAAAAGCATCAGTGAGTAACACTGCTAGTGCCTTAGCACAAATCAAAGTAGTGGTACTCAACTGTACTACTGGTTTTTGTGTTCTTCACAGATGTGCTCTTCCAAGTAAAATAAAATAATAATGATAATGCCAGTATTAATTAGGGATGTATGGTTTCTTGGCTCTCTCTGAGCACCTAGGATAATGAAATCTGGGGCTTGCTTTCTCCCTTGGGATACTTAGTGGATGTTTGAGGGTTTTCTTTTGAGAGCTTTTTGTTTGTTTAATATGGTAAGTCTTTTTTAAATACATATTTATTTATTTGGCTGCACCTGGTCTTAGTTGTGGCACTTAGTTGTGGCACATGGGATCTTAGGTCCAACACGTGGGGTCTTTTGGGCTTTCCTGGTGGCTCAGTGGTAAAGAATCCGCCTGCCAATGCAGGAGACACAGGAGACCTGAATTCAATCCCTGGGTAGGAAAAATCTCATGGAGAAGGACAAGGCAACCCACTCCAGTATTCTTGCCTGGGAAATCTCGTGGACAGAAGAGCCTGGAGGGCTACAGTCCATGGGGTCGCAAAGAGTCAGACATGACTTGGCAATCCACAACAACAACCATGAGTCGTGGCATAAGGGATCTATTTCCCTAACCAGGGATCAAACCTGGGCCCCCTGTATTGGAGTTCAGTGTCTTAGTCATTAGACCACGAGAGCAGTCCTGGAAGTGGTTTTAATTTGGGAAAGAGAAGTGTTTAGGAATGCAAAAGCATGCTGCTGTCTTTCCAGAATTCCTCTTCATAGTTGGTAAAAATACGAATGACTAAATCCATTAATCTTTTTCTGGATGGCTAATTTATTAAACGGAGAAGGCAATGGCACCCCACTCCAGTACTCTTGCCTGGAAAATCCCATGGATGGAGGAGCCTGGTGTGCTGCAGTCCATGGGGTCGCTAAGAGTCGGACAGGACTGAGCGACTTCGCATTGGAGAAGGAAATGGCAACCCACTCCAGTGTTCTTGCCTGGAGAATCCCAGAGACAGGGGAGCCTGGTGGGCTGCCATCTGTGGGGTCGCACTGAGTCGGACATGACTGAAGTGACTTAGCAGCAGCAGCAACTTATTAAAAATTTTTCTCACCGAAATTCTATACTCTTCACAAGTATTGTTCTAGGTTTGCAGACTTCATTTCTGCTTGTACTTGTTTGTTTGTTGATTTATTGATTTTTAAATTTATTTCCTTTCAAAAATATTTTATTTATTGTTGTCTCTCTCCCATTATTTGGTCCATAAGAATGGAGTTGATGTTTATGTTCTATTTGTTACCCCACTGCCACCTGGGAAGCCCGCCTTCTTAAATATGGCTCTATCTATCGGGTTAAAATCATGTAAATCCATATTTATAGGATACATGAATAACCTAGAGACATTAACAATCGAAAATGATGAACCCATTTGCAGGGCAGCAATACAGACACAGACATAAGAGAACAGACTTGTGGATACAGTAGGGGAAGGAGAGAGTGGGATGAATTGAGAGAATAGCATGGAAATGGGTATTACCATATGTAAAATAGATAACTCATGAGAATTTGCTGCGTAAAACAGGGAGCTCAACCCAGTGTTCTGTGATAACCTAGAGGTGGAATGGGATGGGAGATTGGAAGGGGTTTCAGGAGTGAAGGAACATATGTATACTTGTGGTTTTAATTACATTTTTAAGGGAAAAAAATGAAAATTTGACTACAGTTGTTATTCACTGACATTTTCTTGTGTCCAATGCCTTGTTTTCTTCTCCTAGGGATATAAAAACAAGATTCAGACTTACCCTGATTAGTCCTAAACAACTGTGGGTCACCTTTGATCTGATTAAAAGCTCTTTCCATTTTATAAAGACTTTGAAAAGTCTCTTCCTAATTCACAGTTAATTGTACTTGTCTTCACAGAAGCGTGCTGTATGTGATGGACCTTACAGAAGCATGGCCAAGAGGAGCTACCCCTCGCCCAAAGTCAGGGGTGGCGACCGAGAGTGCCAGGCTGTGATAGCATAGGAGAGGCTGAGAGGAGCTACCCTACGTCTGAGGTTGGGGCGGCGGCCCAGAGGAGGTACCCAATGTCCAAGGTAAGAGAAACCCAAGTAGGTGTTGTGACAGGACATCAAAGGGTAGGCACACTGAAACCATAATCACAGAAAACAGCCAATCTGATCACACGGACCACAGCCTTGTCTAACTCATTGGAACTAAGCCATGCCGTGTGGGGCCACCCAAGATGGTCGGGTCATGGTGGAGAGGTCTGACAGAATGTGGTCCACTGGAGAAGGGAATGGCAAACCACTTCCGTGTTCTTGCCTTGATAACCCCATGAACAGTATGAGAAGGCAAAATGATTGGACACTGAAAGATGAACTCCCCAGGTCAGTAGGTGCCCAATATGCTACTGGAGATCAGTGGAGAAATAACTTCAGAAAGAATGAAGGGATGGAGCCAAAGCAAAAACAACACCCAGTTGTGGATGTGACTGGTGATAGAAGCAAGGTCTGATGCTGTAAAGAGCAATATTGCATAGGAACCTGGAATGTTAGGTCCATGAATCAAGGCAAATTGGAAGTGGTCAAACAGGAGATGGCAAGAGTGAACGTCGACATTCTAGCAATCAGCAAACTAAAATGGATTAGAATGGGGGAATTTAACTCAGATGACCGTTATATCTACTACTGTGGGCAGGAATCCCTTAGAAGAAATGGAGTAGCCATCATGGTCAACAAAAGAGTCTGAAATACAGTACTTGGATGCAATCTCAAAAACGACAGAATGATCTCTGTTTGTTTCAAAGGCAAACCATTCAATATCACGGTAATCCAAACCTATGCCCCAACCAGTAATGCTGAAGAAGCTCAAGTTGAATGGCTCTATGAATACCTACAAGACCTTTTAGAACTAAAACCCAAAAAAGATGTCCTTTTCATTATAGGGGACTGGAATGCAAAATTAAGGTCAAGAAACACCTGGAGTAACAGGCAAATTTGGCCTTGAAGTACCGAATGAAGCAGGGCAAAGGCTAATAGAGTTTTGCCAACAGAACACACTGGTCATAGCAAACAACCTCTTCCAACAACCCAAGAGAAGACTACACATGGACATCACCAGATGGTCAACAATGAAATCAGATTGATTATATTCTTTGCAGCCAAAAATGGAGAAGCTCTATACAGTCAGCAGAAACAAGACCAGGAGCTGACTGTGGCTCAGATCGTGAACTCCTTATTGCCAAATTCAGACTTAAATTGAAGAAAGTAGGGAAAACCACTAGACTATTCAGGTAGGACTTAAATCAAATCCCTTATGACTATACAGTGGAAGTGAGAAATAGGTTTAAGGGACTAGTTGGGATAGACAGAGTGCCTGATGAACTATGGATGGAGGTTCATGACATTGTACAGGAGACAGGGATCAAGACCATCCCCATGGAAAAGAAATGCAAAAAGGCAAAATGGTTGCCTGAGGAGGCCTTACAAATAGCTGTGAAAAGAAGAGAAGCAAAAAGCAAAGGAGAAAAGGAAAGATACTCCCATTTGAATGCAGAGTTCTGAAGAACAGCCAGGAGAGATAAGAAAGCCTTCCTCAGCAACCAAGGCAAAGAAATAGAGGAAAATAACAGAATGGGAAAGACTAGAGATCTCTTCAAGAAAATTAGAGATACCAAGAGAACACTTCATTCAAAGATGGGTTTGATAAAGGACAGAAATGGTATGGACCTAACAGAAGCAGAAGATATTCAGAAAAGGTGGCAAAAATACACAGAAGAACTGCACAAAAAAGATCTTCACGACCCAGATAATCACGAGGGTGTGATCACTCACCTAGAGCCAGACATCCTGGAATGTGAAGTCAAGTGGGCCTTAGAAAGCATCACTATGAACAAAGCTAGTGGAGGGGATGGAATTCCAGTTGAGCTATTTCAAATCCTGAAAGATGATGCCTTGAAAGTGCTGCACTCAATATGCCAGCAAATTTGGAAAACAATAATGGCCACAGGACTAGAAAAGGTCATTTTTCATTCCAATCCCTAAGAAAGGCAATCCCAAAGAATGCTCAAACTACTGCATAACTGCACTCATCTCACACACTAGTAAAGTAATACTCAAAATTCTCCAAGCCAGGCTTCAGCAATATGTGAACTGTGAACTTCCAGATGTTCAAGCTGGTTTTAGAACAAGCAGAGGAACCAGAGATCAAATTGCCAACACCCACTGGATCATTGAAAAAGCAAGAGAGTTCCAGAAAAACATCTATTTCTGTTTTGTTGACTATGCCAAAGCCTTTGACTGTGTGGAACACTATAAACTGTGGAAAATTCTGAAAGAGATGGGAATACCAGACCACCTGACCTGTCTCTTGAGAAACCTGCATGCAGGTCAGGAAGCAACAGTTAGAACTGGACATGGAACAACAGACTGGTTCCAAATAGGAAAAGGAGTAGGTCAAGGCTGTATATTGTCACCCTGCTTAATTAAATTATATGCAGAATACACCATGAGAAATGCTGGGCTGGGAGAAGCACAAGCTGGAATCAAGATTGCCGGGAGAAATATCAATAACCTCAGATATGCAGACGACTCCACCTTTATGGCAGAAAGTAAAAGGAACTAAAAAGCCTCTTGATAAAAGTGAAAGAGGAGAGTGAAAAAGTTGGCTTAAAGCTCAACATTCAGAAAACTAAGATCATGGAATCTGGTCCCATCACTTCATGGGAAATAGATGGCGAAACAGTGGAAACAGTGTCAGACTATTTTTTTGGGCTCCAAAATCACTGCAGATGGTGATTGCAGCCATGGAATTAAAAGACGCTTGCTCCTTGGAAGGAAAGTTATGACCAACCTAGATAGCATATTGAAAAGCAGAGACATTACTTTGCCAACAAAGGTCCATCTAGTCAAGGCTATGGTTTTTCCAGTGGTCATTTAACGATGTGAGAGTTGGACTGTGAGGAAAGCTGAGCGCTGAAAAATGGATGCTTTTGAACTGTGATGTTGGAGAAGACTCTTGAGAGTCCCTTGGACTGCAAGGTGATCCTACCAGTCCATCCTAAAGGAGATCAGTCCTGGGTGTTCATTGGAAGGACTGTTGATGAAGCTGAAACTCCAGTACTTTGGCCACCTCATGCGAGGAGTTGACTCACTAGAAAAGACCCTGATGCTGGGAGGGACTGGGGGCAGGAGGAGAAGGGGCTGACAGAGGATGAGATGGCTGGATGGCATCACTGACTCGATGGGTATGAGTCTGAGTAAACTCTGGGAGTTGGTGATGGACAGGAAGGCCTGACATGCTGCGGTTCATGGGGTCACAAAGAGTCAGACACAACTGAGCGACTGAACTAGCTGAACTGTACTGTACTTGTCTTCACATGCATATCTTTCTCACTCCAACATATCCGTAAGGACATCAGACTATAGTTAATCTGCTCCTTTTTGTGTCTGGCCATTCACCTTATTCTCTTGCTTGTTCGATCATCCAGCGGATGTTGACAATTTGATCTCTGGTTCCTCTGCTTTTTCTAAAGCCAGCTTGAACACCTGGGAGTTCATGGTTCGCATATTGCTGAAGCCTGGCTTGGAGAATTTTGAGTATTACTTTACTAGTGTGTGAGATGAGTGCAATTATGCAGTAGTTTGAACATTCTTTGGGATTGCCTTTCTTAGGGATTGGAATGAAAAATGACCTTTTCTAGTCCTGTGGCCATTGTTGTTTTCCAAATTTGCTGGCATATTGAGTGCAGCACTTTCAAGGCATCATCTTTCAGGATTTGAAATAGCTCAACTGGAATTCCATCCCCTCCACTAGCTTTGTTCATAGTGATGCTTTCTAAGGCCCACTTGACTTCACATTCCAGGATGTCTGGCTCTAGGTGAGTGATCACACCCTCGTGATTATCTGGGTCGTGAAGATCTTTTTTGTACAGTTCTTCTGTGTATTCTTGCCACCTTTTCTGAATATCTTCTGCTTCTGTTAGGTCCATACCATTTCTGTCCTTTATTGAACCCATATTCACATGAAATGTTCCCTTGGTATTTCTAATTTTCTTGAAGAGATCTCTAGTCTTTCCCATTCTGTTATTTTCCTCTATTTCTTTGCCTTGGTTGCTGAGGAAGGCTTTCTTATCTCTCCTGGCTATTCTTTGGAACTCTGCATTCAAATGGGAGTATCTTTCCTTTTCTCCTTTGCTTTTTGCTTCTCTTCTTTTCACAGCTATTTGTAAGGCCTCCTCAGGCAACCATTTTGCCTTTTTGCATTTCTTTTCCATGGGGATGGTCTTGATCCTTGTCTCCTGTACAATTTGTCATGAACCTCCATCCATAGTTCATCAGGCTCTCTGTCTATCAGATCTAGTCCCTTAAATCTATTTCTCACTTCCACTGTATAGTCAGTCATAAGGGATTTGATTTAGGTCCTAAAAGCAAGAGAGTTCCAGAAAAACATCTATTTCTGCTTTGTTGACTATGCCAAAGCCTTTGACTGTGTGGAACACTATAAACTGTGGAAAATTCTGAAAGAGATGGGAATACCAGACCACCTGACTTGCCTCTTGAGAAACCTGCATGCAGGTCAGGAAGCAACAGTTAGAACTGGGCGTGGAACAACAGACTGGTTCCAAATAGGAAAAGGAGTAAGTCAAGGCTGTATATTGTCACCCTGCTTATTTAAGTTATATGCAGAGTACATCATGAGAAAGGCTGGGCTGGGAGAAGCACAAGATGAAATAAAGATTGCTGGGAGAAATATCAATAACCTCAGATATGCAGATGACACCACCTTTATGGCAGAAAGTGAAGAGAAACTAAAAAGTCTCTTGATAAAAGTGAAAGAAGAGAGTGAAAATGTTGGCTTAAAGCTCAACATTCAGAAAACTAAGATCATGGAATCTGGTCCCATCACTTCATGGGAAATAGATGGCGAAACAGTGGAAACAGTGTCAGACTTTGTTTTTCTGGGCTCCAAAATCACTGCAGATGGTGATTTCAGCCATGAAATTAAAAGACACTTACTCCTTGGAAGGAAAGTTATGACCAACCTAGACAGCATATTAAAAAGCAGAGACATTACTTTGCCAACAAAGTTCCATCTAGTCAAGACTATGGTTTTTCCAGTGGTCATGTATGGATGTGAGAGTTGGACTGTGAAGAAAGCTGAGCACTGAAAAATTGATGCTTTTGAACTGTGGTGTTGGCGAAGACTCTTGAGAGTCCCTTGGACTGCAAGGAGATCCAACCAGTCCATCCTGAAGATCAGTCCTGGGTGTTCCTTGGAAGGACTGATGCTGAAGCTGAAACTCCAATGCTTTGGCCGCCTCATAATAGTTGACTCACTGGAAAAGACCCTGATGCTGGGAGGGATTGGGGGCAGGAGGAGAAGGGGACGACAGAGGATGAGATGGCTGGATGGCATCACCGACTCGATGGGCATGAGTTTGAGTAAACTCCGGGAGTTTGTGAGGGACAGGTAGGCCTGGCATCCTGCGATTCATGGGGTTGCAAAGAGTCGGACACGACTGAGCGACTGAACTGAACTAATTCACCTTACTCACCTTCTGAGTATCTTCATGATTTCTAGTTTGTAACAGAATCTCCTGATGGGTGTGAAGAATGGTTTAGAATCATTTTGTTGATGAATATAGTTCCTCTTCTTGTGTCAACCGACTGTTTTGACTTGTTTATATACACCCCTTGATCCACAGTTTGGAGAACTACAAATATATTATCATACACTTGTGCTTACACATTCATAAAAATACTAAATGGTAGGGGCTTCCCTGGTGGCTCAGATAATAAAGAATCTGCTTGCAATGCAGGAGACCTGGGTTCAATCCCTGGGTTGGGAAAATCCCCTGGAGAAGGGAATGGCTACCCACTCCAGTATTCTTGCCTGGAGAATTCCATGGACTGTAGAGTCCACGGGGTCACAAAGAGTCGGACACAACTGAGTGACTTTCCCTTTCACACCTTTCTCTGATCGCTCAGCAGGTAAAGAACCCGTCTGCAATACAGGAGCCACAGGAGATGAAGATTTGATCCTTGGGTCAGAAACATACCCTGGAGGAGGAAATGCAACCCACTCCAGTATTCCTGCCTAGAAAATCTCATGGAGAGAGGGGCCTGGCTGGCTATAGTCCAAAGTGTCACAAACAGTCGCACACGACTGAATAATAGAATCAGTCATACTAAATGGTGGGGATGACAATCACCAAAATCAAACTCAGGGTGATTTCATTTATTTATTTATTTTTTATCTGTATAGTGATGCCGCTTTAGGTCACACTGGATAGGGATAATTACACTGGTGAGGCTCTTGAAGAGCACAGGTGATTTTGCCCTTCCACATTCACAACACGACACATCATGTTGCATAAGTATGGCTATACTGGCTGATGTATTAATAATTTCCCGTGTAGTTGTTTACTTTTTATTACTCTCATCATCATCACCACCGTCATCACTATTTACAGCTATACCTATTTGCTATTTCTTTGCATTATAAACACAGCATGAATTTCATTGTCTCATTAAACAGAATGATATAAAAGTGTACCTACATTTACCAAATCCAATATTATTTTCCAAGCCACCAAATTCGTTTCCATTCTTAAAAAGGGAATTCTGATGTTTAGAGCGGAAAGGTAATTTTTTCTTAATGGCCCACTGTGTGTCAGTGATGGAGCTGGTAATAAAACTCTAGTTGTCTGAATCTCCAACTCAGTGCTCAGTTGAAATTGTATTCTTCACTCAATGAAAGCTAAATGAGGAAAGAAAAGTTACACACTGATTCCACAGGATATGTTGTGTCAGACTAATATCATTCATTTCACTCTTTGCAACCCAAGCATACTTCAAGCACCATTTACTAAATGACCTGTGAAGGTCATTTTGTTCAACAATACAATGTTTGAAGTTTTTAAGTTACCCATATTTTGAAATATTAACAATATATTTTGTGAGCTTACTCTCCCTCTCATAAAATTAATAGATCACTTACCTACTAGTTTTCTAATAGTTATGAAGATTTATTCATTCAAACTAATAATAAGTCCTGTATAAGTAGTGAAGAAGGTGTTTTAAAAAGCTCCCTGGTATTTACCAAATAATACCATTGTAATTTAATATAGACTCCCATTGGAGGGCTTTCCTAGTGGCTCTGTGGTAAAGAATACACCTGCAATGCAGGCCATCCCAGGAGAGGTGGGTTGGATCCCTGGGGCAGGAAGATCCCCTGGAGGAGGGCATGGCAACCCACACCAGTATTCTTGCCTGGAGAATTCCATGGACAGAGGAGCCTGGTGGGCTAAGTTCATAAAATCTCAAGGAGTCAGACACGACATGCACGCATTTCATTCAGGATGGGGAATACATGTAACTCTATGGCTGATTCATATCAATGTATGACAAAACCCACTGAAATGTTGTGAAGTAATTAGCCTCCAACTAATAAAAAAAAAAAAACCAGTGATATTGGTATTTATTATTATTATTTTACTATTCAATAGAACTGCCATATGACCCAGCAGTCCCACTGCTGGGCATACACCCTGAGGAAACTAGATCTGAAAGAGACACGTGCACCCCAATGTTCATTGCAGCACTGTTTATAATTGCCAGGACATGGAAGCAACCTAGATGCCCATCAGCAGACGAATGGATAAGGAAGGTATGGTACATATACACAATGGAATATTACTCAGCCATTAAAAAGAATTCATTTGAATTAGTTCTAATGAGATGGATGAAAATGGAGCCCATTATACAGAGCGAAGTAAGCCAGAAAGATAAAGACCAATACAGTATACTAACACATATATATGGAATTTAAAAAGATGGTAACAATAACCCTATATGCAAAACAGAAAAAGAGACACAGATGTACAGAACAGACTTTTGGACTCTGGGAGAAGGCGAGGGTGGGATGATCTGAGAGAATAGCATTGAAACAAGTACACTATCAAGGGTGAAACAGATCACCAGTCCAGGTTGGATGTATGAGACAAGTGCTCAGGGCTGGTGCACTGGGAAGACCCAGAGGGATGGGATGGAGAGGGAGGCGGAAGTGGGGATTGGGATGGGGGACACATGTAAATCCATGGCTGATTCATGTCAATGTATGACAAAACCCACTGAAATGTTGTGAAGTAATTAGCCTCCAACTAATAAAAATAAATGAAAAAAATAAATAAATAAAGGTAAAGTTTTGAGCATTCAATTCAAGTAATTAGTTAACAGAACCAAGTTTCAAATTCCACTCTGCAGATCAACGTGTCCTGTATTGAAAATAAGGCATTATTCTAAAACTCCTCAATTTCAAGCCTAATAACAAATATGAAACTGAATTTAAGAAAGAGAAACTATCATCATCATAAATATCTTCTGTGTGATTCAGAATACTTCGCTAGAGACACAATAAAGCATGTGTAATTTGTTCACATGCTAAACAGGTATGCTATTTTTCATCAAAATAAAAAGAAACGTTTATTATTTAAGAGAATTCTAACCACTTTGAAAGAGTTTAATAAATGCTTTCTAAATTTTTCACCTTATTTTAATAAACATAATATGAATCATCATTTAAAATAGATGTTAAACAGTGTAGAGAATTACCTCAGTTTATTACTTTTGTTTGGTTAAATATTCATGAAGACAGTCACTCTCTACAGAAACTATTATTAAAAAATATTGAAAATAGCACAAGTATTGAAATATTTAAAAGTAACTCAAAAGACTTTTATGCTCAGGAATCATAAATCTTAAGAATAGAAAGGAAACATGTTAAATAAAACTCAAAACCAGATACGCATAGTGTTTGTGTGCATTTCACACAGGACTTAGTCTTTCACTCTTTCTTGTAAAAGATTTTTTATAACAACATAGAAGAAGTATATGCATGTATGCATATATATATATATGCACATATATCAATATTTATATGAAATGAAAACTAAAACATTTAAATGATGAAATTGAGTTTCAAGAGTACTCTAACAGATGATAAGTTCAAATAATATAACAGAATAAGAAGAAAAATCAAGTCCTAATTTGGGAGTAAAAGAAACCAATCCTGCAAGGAAGACATGAGATAGACCTGGCTTGACAACCGTTTAAGTAAAGCAATTCAGATTCATCTGACCATAATTCTATAAAAATAAAAAAAGTGATGTGTGGTTACAAAAGTTCTATTCGTATGCATCTTCAGACTTTTATTTTAGAATTATTTATAACAATAAATGAAGACAACATAAATATAGAAATTTAGGGAAATACATTATTATACATCAAGAAAAAATGGGTGTATATCACAGCACAGAAATTTTTTTTCATCTTTTTAAAATTTATTTATTTTTTAATTTAAGGATAAGTGCTTCACAGAATTGTGTTGGTTTCTGCCAAACATCAACATGAATCAGCTATATACATATGTCCCCTCCCTCTTGAGTCTCCCTCCTACCTCCCTCTCTCTAGGTTGTTACAGAGGCCTGGTTTGAGTTCCCTGAGTCTGAGAAAAAGAATTTTTACTCACAATAAAATGTTCTATAAACAGAAGGATATATGTTTGATACTCAGCTATATTTTAGTTAATGTATAAACTTATATAGAAATCATACTAAAAGGAAAAAATGCCAAACATTTAAAAGAGGTTTCCCCACAGTATCTGAGATTGAGTATATTTTCTTTAATTTCCTTTTAATTTTTTTTAACTTTCATAATATACTTCAAAAACACCTTCCCTTTTAGCATCAAAATATTGTTTTAAATAAACTAACCAATGCTTTGAACTGATTTTGCCTTATTAATATTTAATAGCACCTATAAATTATTGTAGGAAGATAAACTAGATTTAAAAATCTCTGCAGAAAAAAAATCTTTATGCAAATAATGTGTTATGAGGTAAGTAAAAAACAATTATCTCCATTATTGTTCATTGAATGTCTGTGTACACAGCACTTTTTCTACCATTTTCTTTCATCAATTAACCATTTTCAAATCACTCAGGTCTTTTGCCCAAATAGTATCTGGACAATAGTTTGCTAATTCTCCAACCCTCTTTTCTATGGGAGTGATCCATAATTGACCAGGCAATTGGAGAATCTTCAGTGGGTTTGCTGAATGAAAGGTGCAGACAGAAGAGACTATACTGCTTCTGGGGTGGGTGAGTAGGTCCAGTTGACGTGAAAGAAAGAACTTTGAGCAGCCTAGGGTAACATCAAAACCTTGAGTGTCATAATTGGGCACTAAATCCCAAAATAACGAAGGAGGAGGTCCAAAGACCAACCTCATTTACATCACAGGTCTGTTTGGGGTCAGCTTTGTGAAGTGTTGATTTAATAATACAAGTGCTAAGACGGGGCAAACATGGACAACAAACCTTGACAATTACCTCCAGTCCTCAGATCCATTAAAAAAATGTGCTTATTGACTGATAGTACAACAGTTGCAGAGCAGAAAAACATTTCTGAGGAGTCAATCCTAGAGGAAATCAATCCTGAATATTCATTAAAGGACTGATGCTGAAGCTGAAGCTACAATACTTTGGCCACCTGATGTCAAGAACCAGCTCATTGGTTCCCACTGATGCTGGGAAAGATTGAAGGCAAAAGGAGAAGAGGGTGGCAAAGGATGAGATGGTTAGATAGCTTCACCGACTCAATGGATGTGAATTTGAGCAAACTCTGGGAGACAGTAAAGGACAGGGAAGTCTGGCGTGTTGCAGTCCATGGGGTGGCAAAGAATCAGAGGTGACTTAGTCACAGAAAAACAACAACAAAGCATTGGTAGGTGAGTTCCAGGGACTACCTAGGTTATATTTTACAGTTGTGGACATATGGATGCTATCAATAAATTAGATTAAATGTATTTTTGAATGCATTTTTGAAACAAAGAATAATTTCAGATAATTGATGCCATGGATCTGTCCAAGATTCACACAAATTTGAAACTAATATAAAATATAATGGAAGGAACTTTTAACTTCATAGGTTACATGGCAATATTAGGGATGAAATTCAATTTTTACATTTTCAACATACAACTTAAAGATTTATGTCCAGATATAAAACTCCAAAGCTTTAGAAGGTATGCTTGTTAAATAAGGTAGACATTTACAACTGGAGGAAAGAAATCATTTAAATAATTACATTTTAAAATGCATAGCTTATTTTATCATATGCTAAAGATTAGTTTCTAAATTATTGAAAAAATAAACACAGAAGATTTTATTTTATCTCTTAAATAAGGTATATCTTATGTCTAATAGAAATGTCTGTTTTTCATAAAAATCATGAGGCTCAATGCTTTCTTATATACATTCAATCTTTCTTTTCAAATTCAAACAAATTTGTCCAAGTTCTTCAAATTTTTAATAGTATAAAATTAATATATGTGCATACGGAAAATCTAAATAGTATGTAATGTAAGCTAACTTATTTCTAGTTTCTTGTATGGGGCATACATCAGTCAAATTTTAATAATTCTTAAAAGACCAATTCTATTAATCTTCTGCCTTTTTCCAAAAATTCTCAACCATGACTTAGGTCTTCATCACTGAACAATAAATAGAAACTCTAGAGAAGACTTACAGAAATGATGTAAAAATAATAGGAGGTTGGGGTAAAGGATCTGAAAGCTCATGACATTCTCAAACTCATGGTCCCATTTTAGCTTTCTCATATGGAGTGGGGCACAATAGCTAGTTGGTATTCCTTAGAATTATAGAAGTAGAAAAAGCATCAAATTCTCCCTAAATAGACTTGCTCCTAGTCTTTATCTAAAAAATAAAATAAATAGAATCATCTTTCTGACAGTGCATTTCATCATATCACTAAGTCATATTTTGGGTTACCAACAACTCAGAAAAAAATCCATAGTAGAATAGGGTTTGAGGTTGAAAAAAAATTGTGGATTCTGAAGACAAACTGTCCATATTCACAACCCAGCTCTGCCTGTGCCCCTTGGGGCAAGTTGCTTGAGTACTCTGTAACTTTGTTCTATTTAAAATGTAGGTAATAATATTGCCTATCTCATAGAGCTATCGAGAGAATAAAAAAAATATTACATGTCTGGACATTGCCTGGTACACAGTACATGCTAAAAATGTGTGTTTGTTATTATTATTGTCATCTTATCCTTTAATTAAGTTATCTGAAGATAGAAAACCTGAGTTAGCATGACTTTATAACTAATTTATAGCCTTCTCTGTGCATCTTTTCTCATCAAAGACATACATTGGTAATATTATAACACAATATAAATGTTAAACTAAAATTGATTTTACTTTTCTCTTGTAGGACTTTAAAGAAACATTCACCTCATTTTGATGAAAAGAGCATATTTTTCCAGGTGTGTGTAAAAATGAATTTCCTCTTTTCCAAGAAGAAAATTTTACAAAAACAGGTTCCTGTCTCTTCAAGGAAAGGAAAGAAAGTTTTCTTTAGATAATGGCGTAGAGCCCAGTTATAGTGTGTCACTGAAGTTCTACCTGATAGGCCACCAAATGCTCCTGTGTGGGTAAATAAAAGAATAGGGATTTGATGTGCATCTTAAAATTGGCACAGGCTGAGAAGTTGGACAGGGCTTCCCAGATGGCGCCAGTGGAAAAGAAGCCCCTTCCAATGCAGGAGACATAGGAGACCCAGGTTAGATCCCTGGGTCCAGAAGATCCCTTGGAGAAGGGTATGACAATCCACTCTAGTGTTCTTGCCTGGAGAATCCCAAGGACAGAGGAGCCTCATGGGCTATGGATTCATAGAATCACAAAGAATCACAACTAAAGTGACTTAGCACACACATGGCACATGAGGTTGGAGAGCCTTGGGTAGACAAAGAATAGCAGATTAGAAAGTAGGTGCATGGAGAACTCAGTAATATAATCCTAGAGTACTTTCTGGAAGGGATCAATAAAGTGGAAAATGAAAGAACATTGCAAGGATATTACTTCACTGTCTATGAGACATGTTGGAGGAGACTGTTTGACAGCTAATCTTTGCATAAATTGTATGGGAACTTCTAGTGGTTGCCTTTAGCATATGAAACATCTATTTCCCCCTCCTTCAATCAAAAGTACCTGACTTACCTTTGGAGAAGTTTACTTCTCCCAACAGTGTGGCAGTAATACTGTTGAAATGAGCCTGAACAGACTTAATCCAATCAATTCATCTCATCACACAGGCCTTGATATTTAATTTAAGGATGAACCTAAAACACAGTTCAAGCCAGGAAAACCACAGGGGTGTAGCCTTTTTCTTCCTCTGCATGAATTGCTGAGCTAATACGAGATATAGAACTACAGTCTTCATAAAAGAAGATCCTGGGGGCACCATGTAGAACTGAAAATGAACATTAGTACTATGGAAGATGGAGCAAAAAGACAAGAAAAAAATCAGATGACTAATGACTTATTCACTGTGTCGTTATATTAGCATCCTTTATCTGGATGGCTAAGTTATAAAGGCAGTAAATTCATTTGTGATTGTTGATTATACCAGTTCATGTTGAGATTTGTTATTTGCAATCAAAACAGTCCTAAACAACACAAATTTCACATCTACATAAATGAATTTGTACCACTTAACTAACAAGTATTTAGGCAAGTAGAAATTTTGTTCATTGTGAACCGTGAATCCTGAATAAGCTGACACCTCTGCTGAAGTATTTCACAAATGTTCAGTCTACCCTTTTCTGGCAACTCCTCAAGAATCTTTGTGGAGTTGAATGAAGCATGCTCGATTAATCAACACTGGGCTCGGAGAACTGAAAAACATTACTAGAAAACATTTTTTCAGTCACTTTTAAGCACTGTAATTTCTACTCTAATAGCCACAGCAAAAACATAACAGCTCCATCTGGATATACTCATTTAAAATAGCACTTCTCAAGTCAAACACACACACGCACACACACAGGCACATCAAACTATTCTATTGTGTCAAAAGAAAGGCAAAAAAGTCACTTATGCTCCAATGACCATCCTCAAATCTTAGTCAGATATGGCCATATCAGTCTTTATCTGGTATTACTTGGAATAGGAATCACTGTTTGTTTCCCAGAATGATAGGAAAAAATGATGTCAGTAGCAAAATTCCATCTGTTTGGCCATGTGGGGGCTATTAGCTCACAAGATAAGCTCCCCCAAAGGACTCTTCATGTTCATGTTCTTCTTTTCATGTTCTAAAATATGAATTTTAAATTCACTATTTAGCATTTCCAATAATTCTCTGAAATGCAGGAATAGTTTCCTAAAATTCCAAATTGTTATAGCTGTCAGTATAAAACCTCAGTAGATAGACATGTTCTTTCATTCTTAACAGTTTAGTATATTGAATGAATATATGAAACCACCACATGACATTTGTAACAATAATTGCATAACTGTGACAAAATCAAATCTTCCATCTTTAAATATCTTAGGACTTTTAAAAGATTATAAAGAGTGGAAATGGAAGATATTTTTTCATATCACACAAGACTTTTCACAGATTAAATTGTGTGTGTGTGTGATATTTTTGTCATTGATTTTTTTGTTTTTTATTCACTGTTATTTCTCCTTCTGGGCTATGAACTATTAAAAGGGCAAGGACAAAAAAAAAAAAAGGCAAGGACAAATTTGTTAGGTTAATAAATGGAAGTTTCTTAATATCTGTTTGTTGAATTTATAGATGAAGAAGTTAATGAGTCACTAAATGAATGGGTAGGTGAACAAGGGTCATCCTATATTCTACATTCATCAATAAAGGCAAATGCCTCAAAGACATTAGTGCGTTTATATTCTTGTTGAGTAATCTCCATTTATTAGTTGACAAATATTTACAAATATTTACTGATCACCTACTCTGTCCAACAGAATAATGATGTGCAGACACCACACACAATAGTATAGTCATTGACAACTCACACTATTCTGGGAGAAAATCAGGCTTCAGAACCACCCTTAAATGAGCTTAAGCGTTGTACTAAAAATAAACAAGCCTAGCTGTTTCAGCTTGCCTGGGTCTAAGCTGGTTTCTGGTACTTGGATTTTCAGTACTAACTCTGGGAAAGTCCTGTCGAAAGAAAATGCACCAAATGGAGTTAAATAATCAAAGAACACCTTATTCAAGACTACTGCAATAGGAGAGAGAAACTGAACCTAACTTCACTGAAACAAAGGTGAAAAGGTTCTTAAGCTCTAGGGTGAGTTAGTGGAAAAGTATTGGAAAATACTAGTGGGGAAATGGGTTAATAGGGTTAGATCATTTGTGTTTGCTAATGGTGGTTTATTGAAGTTAGGCTCTTGCCTCCCATGGAAACTAGGAGGTAACAAGCTACCTCTCATGGTGATTTATAATCAAATGATTTATATCAAAGAGATGACTCCCAGGTCCCACAGAAAGACATCCCTGTGTTGTGAAACTATCAAATGACTGTGAGAAGATTTACATCACAAAGGGGCAGAAAATGATTTACAACTCCAAGTTTCCTAAGGTAAATGCTCTAAGAAAAGGGAAATCAGGGGCCAAGAGTCAGGAAGAAACATCTTAAGTTCAGCCAAGCTGAGACTAAAGCCCTCATGAACAGTCTCAAGCAAACTGAGAGAGCTGATCACCTACTGGGTGTTAAATGTTACAAGAACTTCACTAAAACTTTTCTATAGCTGAAATTTGGAATATTTACATTTAGCAAATTCTCATGTAAATCTCTGACTTCATTAGCTTTCACAGGCCTACCAAGGAAGTGATTTTTTTTTCCCTTGAAAGATAGCTATCTCAAAATGTGATAATGATTTTTGTTTTCATGAAATTGTTCTTAAGAATATATATTTTTGGAGATTTTGTTGGATTGTATAAAAATGAAGACTTCATATTCAGTGAAAAGCTTTAAATAAATCACCAAAAAGCATTTGAAGGATGCTTTCCATGATGTTTCTGCTCTACCAGAACCCTTAGAACATCCCACAAAAGTCTTTAATTTATTTTTACATACTTTACTAACTCATCTTCAGACTCATGATTGTTTTAGACACTGAATAAAATCAATAACAAGATTTTCTATTTTTGAAACCTTGAATTATAAGAATTCTGCCACATTGTCAACTCTAATCATTTAACTGATGATAACTTCATGATAACTTGTATGTGGCTTGAAATAGATTTATTGAAAGAAGCATTTTTGCTGCAATGAGAAATAAATCTTACAAGTTTCTAGATTAAAATGAATTAAAGTTTTACATAATAACACACCGTAATGTTGAGCTATGTTGTTCATTTCCTATATTTTTAGTTTTTAGGAAAGTTTTGAGCCCATATGTTGTAGATGCTAGATTCTAGAAATGCGCTGAACCAAATACAGTACTAGAGACAAAAAGAAAACCATTTTCCAATGCCTGGGGCCAATTCATTGTTGGCTTGAGTCAGAGTGAAATGGGAAAGAGTCTAGATATTTTTGTAAAGAAACAAATAATAAATCGTCAATGTCAAAATGAGGTCAATGACATTCAATGTTTATCATATTAAAAGAAGGGCCATCACTTCATCTGTAGCCTAACACCACATTAATTTTCTACAGAGAGCAAAAGAATGAGTTGGTAATTCCAGGAGGGTTTTACTTTCCTGCTAATTCCAGGAATTTTGCTTGTCTGTGATGACTGTGTCTCTGTGTGTGACAGTAACACTTCTAAGAAGCTATCCAGACTAAATAAAATTAGGAAAAGGTTACAACTTAGGTGTGTGACATTGGATTTGAGAGAAAAATAGAAACTTGATCTTACATAACAAAAAAATCGGGGTGAGTAAGAATACATCTAAGTTGTGAACTTACTTTGGTAAATTTTTAGGAAAGGAAATATCATGTTGGAGGTCAAGACTCAAATGAGAGTCTTGTTTTTTGTTTTTTCTTTTTTAATTATGTGTTATCTCAGCTCAGTTCAGTTCAGACGCTCAGTTGTTTCCAACTCTTTGTGACCCCATGGATTGCAACACGCCAGGCTTCCCTGTCCATCACCAGCTCCCAGAGCCTATTCACACTCATGTCCATCACGTTGCTGATGCCATCTGACCATCTCATTCTCTGTCGTCCCCTTCTCCTCCCACCTTCAATTTTTCCCAGCATCAGGGTCTTTTCAAATGAGTCAGTTCTTCTGATCAGGTGGCCACAGTATCAGATCTTCAGCTTCAGCATCAGTCCTTCCAGTGAATATTCAGGACTGATTTCCTTTAGGATTGACTGGTTGGATCTCCTAAAAATATTTACTGACCATCTTCTAAGTGACCCAGGATTGATAGGTACTATACAGATAGGAATGGTCTCTGAGGAAGCAACATTTAATAAATGTTAAATATGCATAATTTATACATATGTATAATTGCTCCAATAAGATTGAAACTTAATTTTTGTTCTTGTAACATGGGTTCAAGTGAATTTGTCAGCAGAACAGTCTTCTTCCATGCCATCTTTCTGAACTAAATTGAGAGAGTCTCTGCTATTTTCTAAATATGGCTTCTAGCTGGCTGAACTGGAGAAAAATTAGTAGTGGCAGGTGAAAGAGAAATCCAGGTACATTTAACAGGCCTGGCTTGAAGGTGAGCCAAATCTCATTTATTCAACTTGCATTGAATAGAAGTGGTCACAGGACCCCAGCTAGATGCAAGGAAACCTGGGAAACTCTATTTTGTATTTCTCATCTGAACTTCATAAATAAAAAAGGAAATGTGTTTTTGGTGGACAGTTAACCATTTCTTCCACAGTCTGTCTCTCTCGCTATCAAATATTACTGCATATCCACTCCCCAAGAAGGGAATTCAAAATCCAACCCACTTGCTGCATACAGTAGAGAAGCCAGGTGCTAAATCCTCATGTAGACATGGCATGTTCACTCATATTCCCTTGGCCAGAATTAGTCACATGGCTGCACTTACCTGCAAGAGAGATGGTAAATGCATTGCTTCCTTTTGAAAACTATGTTTTGGAGAGGGGAATACATGCTTTGGTTTGTGGATCACCAGTCAAATCTGCTGCAAGTTGTGCTTTGATAGGTGAGGAGTAGAAGATATTTTGGGAAGATTGGGTTGGCCTGATTCTCATCTGAAGGGACATTTCCAGAAAAACAAATTGATAGAAGATGTCTTAAAGTGGAAAGATACTGTTTTGTTGATTTCAGCATCTCATAGTAGGTCACTCTGATGAAAAGATAGTGAGGAAAGATGAAAAGATGATGCTAGAGAGCTGACTAGAGACAAATCAAGAAAGGAGAGTTAACAAATTTGAACTGCATTCTAAATGTGGTCGTTTAGAATATGTTTTAAGTAAAATAATGAATTCTTAAATATTGTAAAGGCTATATCAGCATGTTAAAAAAAAAAACTTCTCTGCTTGCTATATGGAGAATGGGGATAGGTTTAATAGTAGAAAGGAGAGATGATCATAGTAATCTTGATAAGATACTAAGGGATGTGAAGAAGAACTAGGGAAGAATCTAGCACCATGTGTCTCATTAAGCCATTACTTCGGCCCAACATGGATCATGTGGACAGTCATACCTCTGAGAGATGTGAGAAATGGTTATCTAAAAACACAGGAAGTTTACTGACTGAAATGACAACCTTGGAGGCAAGGATCTCATTTGGACAAAGAGTACAACCTGTATATTCTCTTACTCTTTCCACATATACCTGATAGATTTCTTTCCTTTGATTATCCTTTATTTCTTCATATTAAAAATCTGCTCCCTAATTATTCCAACATTTTATGATGAAAAGGTATAAGTATTAATATTTGTTTCTTAACCAGAACTTCCCTTTAATATAACAGGGATTAGAGATCTCATGGAGAGTGTAGGTAACAAATGTTTTCATGTTTCTGGATGATTAGGGCATTCAGAAAAAAGAAAACTGCAAATTGAATTGAAGACTAAGTCTTGAAAGGTTAAAAGATGACTGAAAAGTGAGCCATCTCAGAGAGATTTAAAGGATTTACCTCCTTGGTGTTTGTTTACATTTCAAAGGATAAAACCCAGAGCTGTCCTTTTACTTTGTGAAGAATTTTAAGCCATTAGGGAAGGAAGATTTCTTTCCCTGTCTCAGGAACAGAGGAGTACTGTGTAACTCAAATAAAGTTACACATTCATAGTTTTGGACTTCCTCTTCTATAGTATGAAAAATCCTTTGCATGTATTACCATATGATCATTTTGCCTGATTGCTACAATCCTGAAGAAAGAGTAATAGCACATGGAGAACTAATACAGTTGTTGCTATACGTGATATTTTGCCTCTGATCCAGAACACTACTGTTGGCTTTCAGGATAGTATAAGAAAATATAAATATTTAAAATGTATCAGATTGATCAAAGACAATCCTTTCAAAGAATATGTACCACAGATGGATGGAAAATCCCTGAAGAAGAAACAAGAAAGAGTGGCATGCACCTCTAAGAACAGCATCTGTAAGAATAAAGTTCAGAACAAACTGAGACTTGTAAAAAATAATAGGAACAATATTAAAGGATTTGTAGATATTCCTTAAGCAAGAAGATCAGGAGTGAGTGAAAGGGAAGAGACTGTAATATTAACAGAAAACAGACAGTAGTCTATTAATAAGGAAAATAACTTTTTTTCACTAAAACAAATTATAGTATACCAAATTCACTCACTGCCTGATTGCTTGATTAGGGTAATAAACCAGATATAATGGAATTTATCTAGGCAAGGCATTTTTATTGTTACAGTAGTTTTATAAAAATTTTTAAAGAGCCTAGAATTCTAGAGTTATTGGGTAAAAGTGTGCCAGATTATAAAACTTTGCATTGTATTAATGATTAAGAGTGTCTTGTAGATCAATGGAAAGTTAGCCACTGGTTTGTCACAAGATTGGATCCCATTTTACATTTTAATCAAACTTGGATAAAGATATATGTACTTTTTTGAAACTAAGATTATGATTCAAAATTATCTTAGCTAGGGAGGTCATAAAGCAGAAACTTATATGTAACTGCTAAGTTCTCACTAGGTTTCAGGAAGCTAGCTACAAATTGAGGAGTGCTGAATTAACAGAAGTTTAATTTGAACCTATCTTCGACATTGGAACCTAACATTTATCATGAAATCTAGATGCTGAGCTTAATGACTGTGCCAGGGGTTTTAGTCTCAGTATCATCACTTAGTAGCCAAGGAGAGTAACCTGAGAATAGCAGCCAGGGCGTGGCCAAAGCATAAAGCTAGATAATGGGGCCCACTTGAGAACTAAGGCCTTTTAGTTCAGAATGTACAACAGTGGACAGGGAGTCTCATCTACATAAAACAATATTATATTGACATTGAAAGGTCTTGTGTGTTGGAAAAACACAAAAATGAAACACAGACATCAAATGGTGTGTATTAATTAATTGCATTAATTAAATATTTTCAAAAATAGCAGAAGTGAGAAAAATCATGGTGACAAACATTTCAAATCTGTTATCTTAATTGCTTGAATTAATTTTAAACATTAGAAGTATTGCCTTACGGACAATCAGTTTTTGCTATGGGAGAAAGTTCTAAGTGTTATGACTTCTAGATGTTAGTAATACAGAGGCAATTTTGGAGTAATAAGAGAAAAACTTTTCAACTCTGAAAAGGATTTCCTTAGATAATGGAGAATGCCAAATCCCTGAAAATTGTTCACACCAACACAGGAAAGTTATGTAACTAGAGATGGAATTGCTCTGAGATAACCTCCAAGACCTTGTCCAAATACAATTCATTATTTTATTAGCTCAGGCAAGTCTATGTGCAGAAGAGGTCAAGAAGATAGCACTATCCAAATAATATGAGAATATTGAGCAAAATTTGAAAAGGATAATGTTAGAGTAGAATCTGGAAATTGTGTCTCTGGGAAGATTTTTAGGAATGCAAGAATCAATGGAGTCTAAATAAATTTTGCAAAAAAAGCACTGGAACTTGAAAAATAAAACTATTTGAAAAGAAGGTAAAATTCCAAAATTAGTGCTTTCCCATCATGACTGTAGAATCATGGGTCAAAAATTTCAAATCATTAATATACCTAAAATGTCTGTATCTTAATATATCAATGTATCACTTAATATATCACAAAATTCAAACAAGTGAAATAGATTTTGCTCATATATATTCATGAATACATATATAAACTCTCACATATACATATGGGATGTTACTCTGCCATGTGAAAGTAAGAAATTCTGCCACAGGTGACAACGTGAATGGACCCTGACGTCTATGAGGTTTATGCCAAGTGAAATGTCAGGCCTAGGAAGACAAGTAATGCAAGGTATCATTCAGATATGGAGTGATTCTTTTTTAAAAAGTCAAACTCATAGAAACAGAGAGTAGAAAAGTGACTGCCAGAAGGTGGGCTGTGGGGAAGTAGGGAGAGATTGGTAAAAGGGTTTAGCTTTTAGCTAAACCAAGCTTTTAGCTTTTAGCTAACAAAACTTTTAGCTCTAAGGCGAATAAGACCTGAGGATCTAATGTATAACGTGGTGACTGTAGTTGATAACATGGTATTTGTACAATTTAAGTTTGCTAAGAAAGTAGAACTTAAAGATTCTCATCCAAAAAGGAAAAAGAGAGATAAGTGTGAATTGATGAATGAACTAACTAGTGGGGGGGGGGGAATCCTTTCACAATGTATAATCAAATTTCAAATTAACACACTTTAAGTATCTTACAATTTTATATGTCGATTATTGCTCAATAAAGCTGAAATTTAAAAAACACCATGAGCTAGAAAATTGGTATAGTGATCGATTAGCAAATGGGTGGTTACTGAAGACGAAGGAGTGGACAAGATTGTCGAGAACAAATAAAGACTGAAAAGAGAAGACCTGGAGCCCATCCCCGCCACATCCCAACAATTTAAGACACAGGCAGAGGAAATATTATCTGTAAAAGAGCTCAAGAATAAATGGACCAAAAATTGTCAGAAGTTAAGAGGATAGAAATTGGTTGTGGCTGAAAACTTTAAGTAATTTGCTAAAGGTACTGTGTTAGTTTTCTAGGACTACCATTACAAAGTACCACGGGCTGCATGGCATCAACAACAGAAGTGTATTTTCTCACAATTCTGGAAGCTGGTTGTTCACGTTTAAGGAGCTGGCAGGGTTGGTTTCTCCTGAGAACTCTCTCTCCTCCTATTGCAGGTGGCTCTGTAGCTGTATCCTCACAAGGTCTTTTATGCATGCTCATTCCTGGTGTCACTTCGTCTTCCTATCAGGAGATAAGTCATACTAGATTAGGGCCCCATCTTTATGAGACTTTTTTAAACTTTAACTAACTCTTTAAAGACCCCTCCTCCAAATATAGTTACATTCATACAAATATGAATTTGTGAGGGGCCCAGTGCAGTTCACCACAGATCCCTAGAGGGAAATGATGACTTTGGGGTTCACTTGCCGATTCACCTAGTCCAGTAGTCTTTCCATGACAGCACACTCCTTCCCTGTGTGATATTTGAATTGGAATTTATTACTAACTCCATCTAGGAAAGTGTAAGCTGTCTGTTTAATTTGTTCTGAATATGTTTACACCTAAGAGTAATTATCACAGCATGCAATTAATTGATGTATTAAAGGACATATGTGAAGAAAAAGCTCTATCCATCCATTTCCATGTATGTTAGCCTTTCAATTCATTATGGATGGCCCTTGCTAGTCATCTTTACTGGGATGTACACCTTTTATAAACTGTATTGGATATAAACTGGGGTCTCTTAGGAGGAATAAAGTCAAGGATGTTTAAGAGGAGGGAAGTCAAAACTAAAAATACAGCTGGTAAAAAATAAAAGTGGAGAGAAGATATATCTGCAAGGATCATCTCTGCTTTATCCATTCTCCTCTCCTTTATTGTTTCTCAGTCCTTCTGCTTCACAGAAAAGCAATGCTAGAGATTAATGGAGAAGTGGTAAGCTAATCTATAAAGGATTGATGACAGGAAAGGAAGGAGTGGTCCCATTCTGTGATGCTAAAGACTATCAACAAAAAGCATTGACAGCTGATACCGTGAGGCACAGAGACAGATATCAAAATTAAGACAGTAAAGATATCTTTCTGTGTCCTTAGTGGAAATTTCCTTTTTGATTAGCTCTTCCTTTTCTTATGTCCTCCGTTTCCTTTCAACAGTCACTTTGATGAAAATGGGAAGAAAGGAGCTAAATTCCTTGATGGAGGAAAGAGCTTGCAAAGAGATTTCTAACACAGATGGAGATGAAGGCCAGAGGTATCAAGGAAGCAGTCAATGTTTCAGATAATAATAGAAAGCCACATGTAAAGCATGGCCAGGAAATGACTTGATGTATTCGAGTGTTCAAACAGTCATTTTCTTATTAAGAAACATGGTCTTTTCTAGCCACAGGAAAAGCTCCTTGCTACTTTTGCCTGCTGGAATGTAGGATACACATTTCATTGGTCTCTGTTCCTGAAATCTGTGGCTTGAAACTTGGAGAGCAGAAAGGTCATTAGATTTAGCTGGCCTAAAATAATACTCCATGAACCAATTCCGATTGTCAAGTAAAACCATTGGCTTCGGATCTAAAAACCTGTAATTCTTTGGAATGAATTAATTGACATCTTTTTAAAATGTTAAATTTATTTGCAGCATTTAGGAAAATGTGTAGTCTCCATGAACACAGGACTGTGTTTTAAGTGAAAGATTTTACTTTTAAGCCTGACATTGAACGTTAAAAGACATTTTGCCTTTTGTGTTATTTGATAAATTTGACATGATTACCAGAAGCTATCCCCCATCCATTACTTCTGTCAAGGCATGAGATTTTAATATTTGGTTCACCAAGCAAAATTTTCACAAAAGGAGTTGAAACCAACCCCAATGTTGAGACATTCCTACCTGCTTCCTTATTCCAATGTATTCCTGGATATGTATGGCAATCACTCCTCCCCTTTACCTGTAAACCAATGAGATCAGAATCGGTTTTAAATTTCTAAATTAAGAGAATTGTTGGATGTAAGGAAAATAGTGTTTTATCTATGGACCATTAATGATGTTCAGGACAGATTTTTTTCATACTTGATTTCTCATTGGTGTATTTGTAATATGTGTCGGAGCTGTATGCTGAGGACAGGTAATGGGGAACCATGGGCCGGTGCTGGTGGGGAGCTCCCTGCTCATTTAAAAGACCTTTAGTTGATCTTAGATGCTTCAGACTCACCATATTTCAAATGCAGTGGCCATTCTTTCTACCTAGTAAAAAATATTTTCAATAGTCTGTAGATAAACCATGGGGTCTTGATGTAAATATTTCTGTCAGACAGACTTGGGGCAAAGAAGACATAGAACTTGACTTCTTGGAGCACCTGGCCAAAGGTCATCCTTTGGTTAAATGCTGTTGATTTTGCCTATCGTAGGACAATTCACTCTTTGATATTTCTTAGGTCGGAATGTCCTCATAGATGTACATATGAATTATGAGCATAACTAGGAAAATCACATATATTAATATTAGGGAATATATATGAATTTGTTGTTATTGTTTGTTTGTTTGCTTGCTTGTTTTAGTATATTTGTTTTACTCCTCTGCTCAGGGAAAGACCTAAAGACATTTGTGCTCAAGCCTGGCTGGCTGTCAGCATCACCTGGGAAGCCCTTAGAAACTCTGATGCCTGAGATCCACCCCCAGAGATTCCGATAGTATTGGATTAAAGCAATGGTATTCTTAAACTCCCCAGGTATTTCTAGTGTGCACCCGGGGTTAAGAGCATTGCCTTTGGCCACTATGCAAAGTCAGACCTCTTAGGTACCATGGTAATGCCTACTTCTTGAATTTTTATTTTAGGCTTAGAGCTGCCTGAGTTTGAGTTCATGTTCAGCTGCCTACTACCTGGGAAGGGCCTTATTAGTTTCTAACACTCAGATTATTTTCTGTTACAGATGGAAAATAATAGTAGCTATTTCATGGGACTGTTGGTAAGATTAAATGAGATTCTGCAATTTAAAGTTGTTGGCTAAGGGCTTAGCATAGAGTAAAACCTGAATATGTACCAGTGTTACTCCTGCTACTGCTGGTGCTTAAATTTGATTAAAACTTCATCCTCATAGAACACAAATATTTTTGAATTGTTCTCTTAGGGTAATGTTGCTCAGTAAAATGGAAGCCAGGTCAAAATGGAGCAATCATTTTCCGCTTTGCACTACATATTTTCAGTGTATTTTTCTGTGCTGCACTTTGTTCAGTTGATTCAGTCATGTCCGACTCTTTGAGACCATATGGACTGTAGCCCATAAGGAATTCTCCAGGCAAGAATACTGGAGTAGGTCACCATGCCCTCCTCCCGGGGATCTTCCTGACCCAGGGATCAAACCTGGGTCTCCTGCATTGCAGGCAGATTCTTTAGCACTGAGCCACCAGGGAAGCCCCATGTTTGTTTATATTATATAGTAATTCTGAGGTCAGGGTTCAAGTCCAATTCTTCTTCATGTTTACAAAATATCTAGCCCAACCTTTTTTACAGAAAGTAATCACTCAAGACAAATAAGTGATTAAATGAATCAACATGTTATCAGTCTAAAAACCCAGGCAGATCACATCTTGTTTCGCTGACTTCTAGTATCAGTAAAAGCATCACATAATGAAAAGTTTTGTTAGCTCTTAACATTCAGAAAACTAAGATCATGGCATCTGGTCCCATCACCTCATGGGAAATACATGGGGAGACAGTGGAAACAGTGTCAGACTTTATTTTTGGGAGCTCCAAAATCACTATAGATGGTGACTGCAGCCATGAAATTAAAAGACACTTACTCCTTGGAAGGAAAGTTATGACCAACCTAGATAGTATATTAAAAAGCAGAGACATTACTTTGCCAACAAAGGTCCATCTGGTCAAGGCTATGGTTTTTCCAGTGGTCATGTATGGATGTGAGAGTTGGACGGTGAAGAAAGCTGAGCACCAAAGAATTGATGCTTTTGAACTGTGGTGTTGGAGAAGACTCTTGAGAGTCCCTTGGACTGCAAGGAGATCCAACCAGTCCGTCCTAAAGGAGATCAGTCCTGGGTGTGCATTGGAAGGTGTGCTGAAGCTGAAACTCCAGTACTTTGGCCACCTCATGCGAAGAGTTGACTTATTGGAAAAGACCCTGATGCTGGGAGGGATTTGGGGCTGGAGGAGAAGGGGACGACAGAGGATGAGATGGCTGGATGGCATCACCGACTCGACGGGCATGAGTTTGTGTAAACTCTGGGAGCTGGTGATGGACAAGGAGGCCTGGCATGCTGCGATTCATGGGGTCACAAAGAGTTGGACATGACTGAGTGACTGAACTGAACTGAACTGAACTGATCATCCTATATGGGGCTTCCCAGGTGTCTTGTTGGTAAAGAATTTGCCTGCCAATGCAGGAAACGTGGATTCAATCCCTGAGTTGGGAAAATCCCCTGGAGAATGGCTATCCACTCCAATATTCTTGCCTGGCAAATTCGAAGGACAGAGGAGCCTGAGGAGCTACAGTTCATGGGGTCCTAAAGAGTCAGACACGATTGAGCACGCCTGCATGGTGATTTTATATTGTGATCTTTCATTGTTCCTTAGCTGAAAGCTTGGTGATAGCATGAACTCTGTCACTCTTTTCCCTAGGAAAATTTCTCTTATAGTAGAACCTCAGTAAACACTTGTAACAAGATTGCATGAATTTACAAATAAATACTGCTGATATAAGCTCTTCCTCCTTCACCAAATGTTTTCTGAATTTACTGGTCCACATGAGTATTTTTCAAGCTCAGGACAATTCCTTTCTGCATTGCAAAATTCAGTGTATCCATCCATGGTGTCGCTGCTTCAGAAGCAGTGTGTGTGTGTTTGTATGTGTGCATGTTTTATTTCTTAAAATAGATTATATCTTCCTCCAGGGAGGGGACCAAAGACTGTCCCTATTTACATGCTCCAGGCTACCTATGCAAGGTCTGGACATGCAGTGAATGATGATTAATCAAAATGTTTGCTGATTGCTCTCTTCCTGAGCAACAGAGACAAGCATGTTGTTATTGTTATCTTTTCCATTTTCCATTTCAGTTTTGTTTTATAGGGAAGCCTAAGAAACCCCCTTCCATGGGGAAATCTCATACAAATTAAATCCTCATATCTCTGGGCCAATGTGGGTGATGAAGGCTGCTTTGAGGGGAGGGAGGCCCAGCCTGCCTCCAGGCTCCATCCTGCTCTGCGGCTCAGAGACCTCGGCAAGGAAGTAAACAGGGTCTAAATGAATTCTGCAGATGATACTAAAATGGGAAATGTTGGAATAATAACATGGGCCCTCACAAGGAAAATAAAATAAGGTTCAACTTGGAAAAAAGAACTAACACACCGAGGGGAAAAATAATTCAAAACACAGATTCAGCAGGCAGGACAGACTTGGAAAGCAGCAGACAGCAGGCTCTCCTTCTACGGTCCAAAGCCAGGGTTGACATTTCAGTGCATTCACTCATCTTCCTCTCCCTCATCACCGAAAGGTTGACACTTCTCTATGGTTCCGATAAAATTTGAGGCCGAAATCTTCGTATCCCAAACTGAACTCTTTTGATGTAGGCAGGCAATTGTAACTAGAAAAGATTTGACATAAATAAGAAAATGGACAAAGGAAAAATCCAAATATTTATTTACAATGATAGCTTCTCAGAGCAGAACAAGGACAGATTATCTGAACAGAAACAGTAGGGCAAAGTACACTCTGCAAAATGTTCATATTAATATTCCATCACAACTTCCACCACTTTAATGACCACAGCACAGAGGCTCTTGCTTTATAAAGAGATGAATTAAGAATGCTGTTCAGTGGTTCAGATGGGTAACCATTTTGATTTCTTCCTCAATCTCCACAGTGTTACCTTATTTGTAGCATCATCACCGGCCCTTTTATGGCCTCCTGCTCTCAGTTGTCAGTTAAAGCACTTTTGCTTCTACTAAGGCAGAGTGAGAAAACAGATACTTCTGTGGTTTGCGGATATATTGGTCTTATTAATAATTAAAACACTTTGTAGTATAAAGTTGTTTTAACGCAATTGCACATATAATCCTCAAAAAATGGATTACAGTTTCAAACACTCTATTTGACCCCTACTATTTTTTATCATTTCAGCTCACCACTACTAGCTCTCTCAACCCTAGATTCCATTCACACCAACAATTAAAAGGAGTGAAAGAATCTCTCCCAAACAGATTTGGAATCTCATACAAATTCGGATTAGCATGAAAACCAGACACAAAGAAGGGACAGGCTAAATATTTTAAGATTTTCATCATTAAACTCTTGCCTGATGCTCATTTGCTCCACCCTGATTTCTTTTAAACCAAGGGTATGAAACTACAATTATTTTTCAGGTTTCTAAGAAAAAAAAATTGTTTACTATCATTATTTTAATAAGTAAGAATCCTTGTGTTTTCTAGGGGTGAGTAAATTCAGACAAAATGATAACAATGTGCATTTTAGACAGGAATTTATCTGCCAGTTAAAAAAATTTCTGGACTTCTACTTCTCACCAAAATAAGGTCAGTTAGTCAGTTCAGTCCCTCATTTGCATCCAACTCTTTGTGATCCCATTGACTGCAGCACGCCAGGCCTCCCTGTCCATCATCAACTCCCAGAGCCTACTCAAACTCATGTCCATTGAGTTGGTGATGCCATCCAACCATCTCATCCTCTGTCGTCCCATTCTCTTCTTGCCTTCAGTCTTTCCCAGCAGCATCAGGGTCTTTTCAGAGGAGTCACTTCTTCCCATCAGGTGGCCAAAGTATTGGAGTTTCAGCTTCAGCATCAGTCCTTTTAATGAATATTCAGGACTGATTTCCTTCAGGTTGGAATGGTTAGATCTCCTTGCAGTCCAGGGGACTCTCAAGAGTCTTCTCCAACACCACAGTTGAAAAACATCAATTTTTCGGTGCTCAGCTTTCTTCACCGTCTAACTCTCACATCCATACATGATTACTGGAAAAACCACAGCTTTGACTAGACAGACCTTTGTTGGCAAAGTAATGTCTCTGCCTTTTAATATGCTAAGTTGGTCATAGCTTTTCTCCCAAGGAGCAAGTATCTTTTAATTTCATGGCTGCTTTCCCTATTACCTGAAACAACCAAGAATACACAAAATACATGAGAAAAAATTTACAAGACACTACACATCAGGGAAAGAACACTGATCTCAAAGAGATGGGGAAAAATGAGACCTACAACTGTTCTGCCATATTAACTTGAGAGACTTTTCAGGCTGCAAAGCAGAGAGAAGGAACCCATACAGAGACTGGTAAACTACTTAAGATAAGAAGACAGTGGAAATTCTGGGGAGAGTAAGGCAGCTGGAACACACAGGAAACAATATTTTAGAAAAAAAGGGAGTCAGGGAGAGTGATCTCTAGGTTGGAAAGGGTCCATCTTGACTATCCAATTGGGTGAAAGTGAAAAAGTAAAAGTGTTAGTCGTTCAGTCATGTCTGACTCTTTGCAACCTCATGGACTGACTATAGCCCAACAGACTCCACTATCCATGGGACTTCCTAGGCAAGAATACTGGAGTGGGTTGACATTTCCTTCTCTAGGGGATCTTCCCAACCCAGGGATCAAACCCAGTTCTCCTGTGTTGCTTGTCCTAATGGTGGGGAATAATTAGCCATAGGCTCTAACTATCTCTAGTTATCTAGAGATAACTGTTCTAGTCTCACCTAACCAGTCTTAAAACTAGAACAATCATTTTTTCATGTAACTTAACTTTATTTTAAAACAAAGATCAACACTTGTGACAATGCAAAAATATTCAGTGCTCAACAGAGTAAAATTTACAATGGTTAGCATTCAATAAAAAAATACTAGGTAATGATAAAGTTGTAAGATATGACCCATAACAAGGGTTGATTAATCAAAGACAGCCCAGAACTGATATAGATGTTAAATAGCAGGTAAGAATATTAAGTAGGCAGTATAAAAAAGCTGCATATATTAAAAAAAAGTTAGAAATATGGAAGATCTAAAAAAATTAAACTTCTTGAGATGAAAACTGCAATGTATAAGACAAAAAATACACTGGCTAAGATTAATGGCAGATTAGACCTTAGATAATGCAGAAGAAAAGATAAATGTATTTGATGGAACAGTAATAGAACTATCAAAGATGAAACATAGAGAGATGAAAGCATCAATGAGTTGCAGGACAAATTCAAATGGATTAATATGTATGTGATTTTCACTCTGGAAGGAGAGAGAGAATGGAGGGAAACAAACAAAAAAAAAATTAAAAAACTAATGGACACAGATTTTTTTTTTTTAATTTGAAAAAAATCTATAAGTTCAAATATCCAAGTAGGTCAATAAACTTCAAGCACAAGAAATATGCAGAAAATTGTACTGAAACACATCACAATCAAACCATTTAAAACCAGTGTGAGAAATAGAAAATCTTAAATTTAACGAGGGAATATTATGTACAAAAAATAAAAATAAAGGTGAAAACATACATCCTATTGTAACAATAGAAATGAGAAGACAGTGAAGCAACATTTTAAAAAAATGCTGAATAACAAAGCTGCCACTCAGAACCAAAGGGAAATCAATGAAAGTTTTTATGAAAAGAAAAATAAGCTAAATAAAGCCTAAATAAATTTAGTTCTTTGATAAAATCAATGAAATTAATAAACATCTAGCCTGAGATATCAGGAAAAAAGAAAGAGGATACAAATTAGCAATGCCAGGAATGAGAATGGAGACATCAGTACAGGTTCCACAGATATTAATGGATAGGAAGAGACTATGGACAACTTTATGTCAGTAACTACAACAAATTAAATGAAAGGGACAAATTCCTTGAAGGACACAAACTACTTTATTCAGCTCACTTAAAGCTAACTCAAGAAGAATTGGATAATCTAAACTATATCTACTAGAAAAACTGAAATTTAGTTGGAAAAAAAAAACAAACTCTACACAAAGAAACTGCAAGAGTACATGGCTTCACTGGTACATTCTACAAAACAATTGAAGAGAAGGCATTATGTTAAGTGAAATAGGTTAGACAGAGAAAAATAAATTGTATGTGGAATCTAAAAAAAATTAGAATTTATGTATTCTTAATATTTTTTTCATTTTGAGTGAAACTAGACATATCAGAAAACTCAGCTAAAAGAACAATAACTGGAATTTTAAAGAAAAAGCTTTAGAATCAGATATATCCAACGTGACTCTTAGCTATGTGACTTTGGGGAAGTTATTTCTTCACTCTGTGTTTCAGTTTCCCCTCCTGTAAAACATTGATTATAATCAAACTTAGCCAAACAAAATTGTTATATAAATTGAGGAAATCAGAATTGAAACAGACACATGTACCCAATGTTCATTGCAGCACCGCTTACAATAGCTAGGACATGATAGCAACCTAGATGTCCATCAGCAGATGAATAATGAAGTTGTGGTGCATATGCACAATGGAATATTACTCAGATACAAAAAGGAATGCATTAGAGGCAATTCTTTTTTTAAAAAAAATTAAATCTGTTCTAAATGAGGTGGATGAGCCTACTATACAGAGTAAGTCAGAAAGAGAAAGACAAATATCATATTTTAATGCACATATATGGAATCTAGAAAGATGGTACCAACAATCCTACATGCAGGGCAGCAAAGGAAACACAGACATAAACAAGAGACTTTAGGACTCAGTGGGAGGAGAGAGTGGGATGATTTGAGAGAAACATACACATTAGCATACATAAAACAGACAGCCAATGGGAGTTTGATGTATGATGCAGGGCACCAAAAACCAGTGCCCTGTGACAATCTGGAGGGATGGGAAGGAGAGGGAGGTGGGATGGGGGGTCCCGGAGGAAGGGGGCACATGTATGTCTATGGCTGATTGATGTTGATATATGGCAAAAACCATCACAATATTGTAAAGTTATTATCTGCCAATTAAAGAAAAGAAAATATGTAATGAGTATTTAGCACAAGATATGAATAGAGTTTACACATATGGTTCTTGTTAGTATATTGATGTATATATCCTGGATCCATCTAAAACTCTCCAAAATCTATGGATGTACTTTGCATCATTGGTCTCTGAGGTCTCACAGGAGATGCCAAGAATCTATTAGTGGAAATTAGATGTAAAGCTTACTCTTCCTTCTATCTTTGATGATATGGCCACATCCACTTGAGATATGAATTGTTATGTTGATGAAGGGAAGCAAATGCTGGGAATGAGTGAAATGTTGAAAAGAGAGAAGAGGCCTTGTGGGACTACAAAAGTATTTGTCAGAATGCAACCCTTGCAGCCAAGACAATAGATACCTCTAGTCTCATGTGTTTGCATGCATGAGAACATCAGCCCTAATTCTTTTCTTCCACTCAAAACTTCTAAAAAATTGGAGTAGTAAAAAGATGTATCCTTGAAACTCTCAAATTAGGTGTAAATTATTTTCTTTGCTTTCTCATCTGATTTTTAAAAAAAAATTTCTCCAACTAAAGAAAGAAGGCCAACAAAAAGATTTTTATTGTTATTATTATTACCACTATTACTATTACAGGTTAGTTATTGATTATCACCATGAGTTAGACATGACGCTAAACAGTTTTTGTTACTCCATTTGTCTTCACAAAAATTAATCCCATAGAGTTGTTAGCCTATTTCTCATTTATAGATTAGAAAGCTGAGGCTTGGAGATATGAACTAATTTGTCCAAAGACATACAGCTAGTAAATGTCATATATAGGCTATGATCTCAATTGTCTAAGCATAGAATCCATGTTTTCCTGCCATGGAATGCCTTCAAGCATTCTGTCTCTGAGGTTAAGATGGTTTAAAAATCAAGTTCTGAGAATCATATCTTGATTTTGATATTACTTATGTAATGTCAAACAAATTAACTAAACTCAAGTTTTCTCAACTGTCCTATTTATCCTACTGTTCTGTTACAAGGAAAAAATGCAATTCAGTTCTGTAAATTACACTTTTAAGAATTTACATGTTACATATGGTGTTTTCCTTACCATCATGATTATGATTTTATAGCCCATATTAGTTAGTGTTCAGGTAACTTCAGAACAATTATTTTAGTAATTAAAGTAAGCATCCTGTTGAATTTAGGTTAGAACTTAAGAATAATCATGGATTTTTAATGTTGTCTTAATTACCCAAAGAGAGATTCCAGTTTGACCACAAAGATCATAGAAACATAGAACAAGCTTTAAGACAGTCAATGTGTGTCTTATCAGGAAAATACAGGCAATCAATTTATTACCATTTATCTCTTACTCTAGCCTCGATGGCAGTTTGAAACTTCTCAACAACAAATCTTAACACATTATTGACCAGAGACACATATTAGTACATCTTTGGTTCAGTTCAGTCAGTTCAGTTGCTCAGTCATGTCCAACTCTTTGTGACCCCATGAATCGCAGCACACCAGGCCTCCCTGTCCATCACCAACTCCCGGAGTCTACCCAAACCTATGTCCATTGAGTCGGTGATGCTATCCATCCATCTCACCCTCTGTCGTCCCCTTCTCCTCCTGCCCCCAACCCCTGCCAGCATCAGGGTCTTTTCCAATGAGTCAACTCTTCACATGAGGTGGCCAAAGTATTGGAGTTTCAGCTTCAGCATCAGTCCTTCCAATGAACACCCAGGACTGATCTCCTTTGAGATGGACTGGTTAGATCTCCTTGCAGTACAGGGGACTCTCAAGAGTCTTCTCCAAAAGCATCAATTCTTCGGTGCTCAGCTTTCTTCACCATCCAACATTCACATCCATATATGACTACTGGAAAAACCAAAGCCTTGACTAGACGGACCTTTGTTGGCAAAGTAATGTCTCTGCTTTTTAATATGCTATCTAGGTTGGTCATAACTTTCCCTCCAAGGAGTAAGCGTCTTTTAATTTCGTGGCTGCAATTACCATCTGCAGTGATTTTTGGAGCCCCCCAAAATAAACGTCTTTGGTTACACAAATGTTATTGACTAGAAATGTTTCAATATTCACTTACATAACAAATCACCAGTCACAGGCATTAGTTTCTGCAAATATCCCCCAGTCGATAATGTGTTAATAAATATAAAAAAAGATATACCTTATTATGATAAGAAGACATATGATATGTGTATATTGTAACTTTCCTTAAGCACAGAGAATCAGATTTTTAGAGTTTAGGTCATGTGATTTTGATCAGATTGAGGTATCTGTAGAGAAATAGTAGGAGATGAAGTTACAAATGGATTTTAAGAACAGGTTGCAAGAATCATTAGTGCAAGTCTAAAGAATTTGTAATTTGCAGTGTGACATTGGGAAACCAATAAGTATATCTAACTAAAGGAGGTATGTGTTAGAAATCTGAAGTTAGGAATACCAGCAATACATCAGAAAATTTCAAATAGGGGAGGAGACTGAAGGCAAGAACAGTCCAAGTCACTATTTAGATAATGGTGGCAGAAATGAAACCGAAAAGAAATGAATTAAAAATGACAAATCATAGTCAACTTTGTTTGCTGAGGGTTGAGTTTGCAAAGGAAAATTTGAATTTCATAATCTGAAAGAATAGGCATATGAAAAGTAGAAGTTCAGCATTTATCTGAAAGTAAAATCAGTTTTGAAGGGAATGTTTAAGCATAGAGTATGTGAGGTCATTGCAAGATAACAAGAATAATTAGCTGAACAGAGCTATATAAAAATAGAGCTGGAGCCCAGGAGAAACTTTAGGATTAGGCTAATAGATTTGAGAATCATTTACCAACAGAAGATATATTTTCAAAGAATTAAAATTGAGAGTAAAGATTAGAGACTTGAGTCAAAAAATAACTTGTATTTCTGTATAAGAGAGATGAATAAGCACATAACATAGAAAAGCAAAGGCCAGAGAAGTAACCAAAGAATGCCATATTTTATATATACATATATGTATATATAAAATATATACATATATACATATATAATATGTATATAATATATGTGTGCATACATACATGTTCAGTCACATCCAACCCTTTGTGACCCAATGGACTGTAGCCCACCAGGCTCCTCTGTCCATGGGACTCTACAAGCAAGAATACTGGAGTGGGTTGCCATTTGCTTCTTCAGGGAATCTTCTAGACATTGGAATCTAACCTGTGTCTCCTGCATTAGAGGTAGATTCTTTACTACTGGGCCATCAGGGAAGTTCCACATTAAATATATGTTGTCTATTAAATATATACAATTTGAATATATATATTTATGACTATTATATATATGAAGACCTAGAAAAGTAAGCTAAAAATGCAGATAGAAAGGTGGATAAGAATTGTATTCTTTGTCTTCACAAATTTTGGAATCAGAACTCCAAACCAAAAGGACAAAGACTAGCAGAAAATGTAAAGAAGAATTTTTTAAATTATTAAAAGAATTGATCATGAGAAAGTGCAGAAAGAAATATTTATTAATGGTTCATCATGTCTGGTTTATTCTGGTTTATGTTTTGGACCTTGGGCTGCAGAATTGAAAACAGAATATTCATTAAAGGATGTTTCTTTCAAGAATAATTCCATGGACCACAGAACCATCCTATAAGTGACTCAGAAGAGATATTAATGGAGAAATTGACTCAAGATAGATGAGCCAAGTTTTCATTACAGTTGAGGAATTTCCAAAACCCAATTACCACAGCCCATAAATATTTCATCCAAGTTGTTGGGTGTAGTTAAAACAGTGAACTGAAGCAGCAAAGACATCACACCTTACTGGTAGGGTTTGAGGCAGAATGATACCATGACAATGTGCACGAAATGTGCATTCGAGGCAAAAGTTAGATCAGAGTTCAAAGTCAGTCTCCACTACTTACAACCAGTTTTCATTTAATTCTTATTAAAATAAGAGAATTATGATAGAAAGTAGCTATAATAACTGTTTTATGATTATGACATTGAATGACATAATCATAATGTCATAATGACATTCTATAAAATGGAACATAGAAATCAAGCTAATCTTAAAGCTTGAAAGCAATGAACCAAAAGCAGATCATGTTATATAGAGGAGGACAACAACTTTGCCTAAATTAAGTCATAATTTTCATATATGAATGTGTCTTATATGTCTTTGAACTGAGAGAGAAGACCCGGTGATATTCAACACACAATTTGGAGGTTTACCATTAAAGCTTAAGTACATACAAGTGATGTAATAGAACAATTTCTATTCTAGGAGATCAAAAACATGTCATAAATTAAACAAGGCACTGTTGTTGCTTATAAGGTCAAAATAAATACATAAAAATTGACTATACAGCACTGGAGACTTAGCTAAGGCTGACAGTTGAAGGAGGTTATCAAAATCTGAGTGTCAGGAACAATGAATATCTTTAAGATTTTGCCTCGTATAGTGGTTCATTTTATAAAAAGAAAATTTATATGCCTAGAATTCCACCTGAGTATATAAAATTGGGAAAATTAACGCCTCACATCAGAAAGAAAAGAAATGATTCAAACTGGCCACCACAAAGCTGACGATGAAAGGTTTGCTTTCAAGTTTGATCTCTGTCTTTTGTACTCTGGCCTCATAAACATTACAGTAGCACCTCCTGGGTAAAATAAAGAAATTTGATTTAGAGTCCACACATTCTTTTCCCACTTAGACGCACATTCAATTGCTCCTTGGAGGATATTATATGACATCGAGTGTTCATTGCTGCAATATAAATGGGAGAAAAGTGAAAGACGGGAAGAGCAAACTAAAAAAAAGAAAATTTATGTGTTTAAAGTTCAGGTTTAGCGCCTCAGTAACTATAGTTTTAGCTCTGAAAACAAATCTTCAGTGGTCTTGCTGAAACATGGCTCAAGGATTACACATAATATTTATCTTAAACTTTAAAAACATGCGTGCACACACACACACACACACACACACAGTTGAATTAACTATGAATTATTTAAATAAAGACCAGAGAAAATATTGGTATTTGAAAAGCATATAGATACTAAATTCTAAAGAGTTAAGCTATGGCTATATAAAATAAGAAATTTGGGATTAACATATACACACTACTACATATAAAATACATAAGCAATAAGGACACTATAGCACAGGGAACTATACTCAATATCTTGTAGTAGCCTATAATTGAAAAGAATATGAAAAAGGATATGTATGTGTATAACTGAGTTATGTTACTGTATACATTGGAAACCAACACAACTCTGTATAATAAATTTAACTATAATTTAATGAAGAAAAATAATATCACTATGTATTCAAAAAGAGACATTTATTTGCTGTACCACCTATTCTTTAAACTTCTGGTATACAAAGACCAGAGAGATATCTAAATTTAGTTATATATCAAATCCATGGACATTACAAAACATTCCATTGCCAGCAATAGGCATTTATATCTCCAAATACTTTGTGGATGAGGAATTAGTCTTTGCTGCCCACTAATGCAGCAGGTAAAAGACACATATGTCTTCTCCATATGCAAAGTTTAGGAACAGAGTTTCACAGATTGGTGTGCAAAACTAATGCTATAGACAGTTGGAGATGAGCAACTCCCTCTATAAAAAAATTATATTTTTACTAATCAAGTCATATACCTTGCTGAAGAGTTTTATGATTTAATATAATCTGTTTGGGCAACTTCTTATGTAGTAAAGGTAGGGTATCATTGAAAAGACCTTGATGCTGTGAAAGATTGAGGGCAGGAGGGGAAGGGGGAAACAGAGGATGCAATGGTTAGATAGCATCACAGACTCAATGGACATGAATTTGAGTAAACTCCGAGAGGTAGTGAAGGACAGGGAAGCCTGGTGTGCTGCAGTCCAATGGGTTGCAAAGAGTCAGAACAACAACAAATCTTTGGTGGTACCCGGTCTGCAAGATTTCCTCTCCAAATGCTGGAAATGTAAATAAGTATTATTAATTTACAATGGGGCATAAACGCATATAAGATTAAAATGTATGACAACCTGTATTTTTTTCTAGGGCTACCATAAAAAAGGTACCACAACTGGATGGCTTAAACAACAAAAATTTATCATCTCACAGTTCTGGAGGCTAGAAGTCCAAGGTTGAATGAACTGTTGGCAGGATTGATTCTGTCTGAGGGCAGTAGGCTGCAGGCATCTCCTGGTTTGTGTCTTTACATTATCTTCACTCTGTACATATCCCTGTGTCCAAATTCCCTCTTCCTATGTGGAGACCAATCATATTAGATTAGGGGTCCATCCTACTCCAGTATGGCCTCATCTGAACTAATTACAGTTTTATTTCCAAATAAAATTACATTCTGAGTCACTGGGGTTTAAAACTTCAATTTATCAATTTTGAGGGGGATACAATTCAACTTGTAATACAACCATAAACATGAAGTTAAAGAGTACTGAAACCTATACAACATTTCTTATTACCCTATTCTTCTAGGTCGACAACAGTCATAATTTATATGTTCTTAGATTTGTATGTTGCCTGTGGAAATTATTAAATCCACAGAGAGATTTGTACTGTTAAAAAGAACAGGAGCAAGAGAAATCCTCAAAGACAAAAACAAGCTATCAAGATAAGATGTGTTAGACTAGTTTTTATTTAATGGCTCCCAAAGGCATGTTAACAATTACTCATCAAAAGCCTTTAGTAGCACTTGGGATATCTCTAAGATAACTAATGGATGTGTAAACCTGGGTTTGGCTCAAGCCTGTTGCTGACATGCTCGTCACTTTTTCAGCTCTCTATAGCACTAGCTAACTTCACTAAGGTTTAGTAAATTCTAGTAACTACTATAGTTTCTTGACTTGGATTTTTCTCACTACCACTGTACAAAAGATGTTGCTATTATACTTTCCCTACCTCCAATTAAGGCAATATGTCTTGGAGAGGTTCAAAAACTCAGTCATGGACGCATAGCTTGTTCGGCAGTATTCAAAACTCCTGAAATGCTTCAGATGTTAGATATTACAATATTTTAGACAAAACTAGGAACATATACATTCTTTTCTAGATATCTCTTGATTGAGCAAAGTATGCAATCCAAAGCTTACTTTTCCAGATTGCAATAGTCCAGAAACCATCTTTCCAAACATAACAGGCCAAAAAATAGGGCAAGTTAATTCCCCAAAAGTGGTAAATTTCATTTTCCCTTTCAAAGTAAATGACTAAACTACCCAAACCTACGTAATTCATGTGAGTGATAAAATCATATTACATAAACTACAGCTTAAAAAGGCTAGAATATCAAAAGATAATTCTTTTGAATGACAAGGGTGGGTTGGTGGCTATGGTAGAGATTGCTTGCTAGTGCTCACCCATATCCAGCTGTCCTCTCTTACCGTTTTCTGCTTTCAGGTATGAGATGAGATGCTGTTTTAAGTTTTAATCAAAAAGCTGGGAGGAGAAATGGTTATATCACTTCCGGGCTAAAGCACATAAAGCTCATGCTTAACTCTCTGGAGCTCATATGCCCTGGGAGCTTTTTCCCCTATCATTCTGGACCCTGCATTACCGTTTGAAAAGTGGCTCTAGTGTAATATCCGTAGAGGACTTTGTATGTGTCAGGCCACTAAACTTCTGGGGTATCACCAGTGTGCATGCCTGAATAGTCACTTCAGTCCTGTCCAGCTCTTTGTAACCCTATGGACTGTAGCCTGCCAGGCTCCTCAGTCCGTGGGATTTCCCAGGCAAGAATATTCCAGTGGGTTGCCACTTCCTCCTTCAGAGGATTCTCCCCAGCTAGGGATCGAACCCATGTCTCCTGCATCTCCTATATTACAGACAGATTCTTTACTACTGAGCCACCAGAGGCATAGCATAATCTAATCTACCCCAACTAAAACAGAAAACACCAGAGTTTCGATTTTATTTGTCATTTTTAAGCTTCCTTAAGATTTGTCAGAAAATTGAATAATTCCACCTGGACAGTCATAGAGGAACAACACACAGGTGACTTAAAGAAATCAAATTGGCAACACAAAAAAGGAAAACAGAAAAGGTCTGCTTGCATGGTATGAAATCCATTCTTCACTTCACAGCAGCCTTAAATGTATGGGACAGATGGAAGAACGAAGTGCCATCAGAAAGTTGCCAATTTTGACATTCCTGGGACAAAACTGCTTCCAGAAGGGCATAACTCCACAAGCAAAATCTGGAGGATTAATTCACTTCATCACCCTCATCAAACGTTAGAAATCATACGATGTTCACTGGGATAAAAACTGATGGAGAAAACAGGGACCATGCTGATGCTTTAGTGCAAAGGAGGCCTTTTATTTTAGCTTTAGAATAATTCTTTGCACAAAACCACAAAAAAGAAATTTTTTGAATTTAAGAAACTGATAGTTGACTGATTCAGTTGTTCTAAAACTATATAATCATCTATAAAGACTATAAAATTTCAGATATTATGATCTTGGACAGAGTATATTTGTAACAACCTGAATATTTGCTGAAATATTTGAACTGAATTCTCAACTAACATGGCAGGGTCTGGAGGTTTGACTGCCTTTGACTCTTAGCTATTCTGCTTAATAGGACTAGGACTTTGGACAAGTAAAATGTTTTGCTTCTTATAAAATGAGAAGTATTTCCACATTATATATTGGGGTAAGGTTCAAAGGAGGCTTCTATATGACTATCCATTTACCACAGGGTTGGATGCATAAAAAGTAAACAATGAAAAAAAAAAAGTAAACAATGCTTTATAATGAGTAGTATTAGTGTAAAGAATGAACATAAATAAAATTAAAATGTCTTACAAATGATTTGTAATCTGCAATTTGAGCAGGAGTAGATATACTGTACTGGTGAACAGTTTAGGCTTTAGGGTTTGTCTACTGGGCTCAAATCTCTGTAATACAACTTTTCATCATTGGGTGAAAAATTGAATCAACTTGGGTAAATTACTCAAAAATTGCTCAATTCTTCAGTTTCTTCCTTTGTAATCAACATAGAGGAATATGAGAAATAAATGTGAAAACCATGAAAGAGCCTTTAATCACCAAATTACTATTTCCAAAAGTTGAGGGCTATTGTACATACATCATTGATATTTAAATTGCTTTTATTAAAACTAAGTACAAAAATGTTTATTTGATTTTATGTTATGCTATTTTATGTTATTGCTTCAGTCATGTCTGACTCTTTGTGACCCCATGGACTGTAGCCCACCAGGATCCTCTGTCCATGGGATTCTCCAAGCAAGAATACTGGAGTGGGTTGCCATTCTCTTCTCCAGGGGAAATTCCTGATCCAGGTCTCCCACATTATAGGCAGATTCTTTACCATCTGAGCCACTAGGGAAGCCCGATAGTATATTTTAGTTATTCCCAAAGATAACTAAGATATAACATTTGATAATACATAAAACCAGTACTCAAAATAGATTATTTCAAAATATTATGGAAAATTACTATATGCTTTAATACTTAACAGATCGATTATAAAAAGAAAGTTAGTACTTTCTATATAATAGCTAAAATTTTTTTATGGCTCTTAATTAAATGAAGTGAAATCTTTTCACAGTAAAAGCCTTATTGAACACATTAAATGGAATGAAATGACAGTTAAAAAATTTTTTTGCATTGTTCAGCATTTCAGATAGCTACAGAATGGTGTTGAGATGATACACACAGCTGAAATAAATGATATTTTATTTGGGGAAGAATTTTTTTTTTTTAAGAATAGAGTTCGAAGCACAGTGCAGGGGTGAATGCAACACATCTCGCCGTGATTTTTCTCTTTGTTTAGGCCAGATGCTGTTAAAGTCGAGAAAGAAGCCAGAAATCACATTTCTAGTTTGCTACTAATCTCTTTTACTAGGGAAAGACTCTCTAAGTGCCCAGGTAAATGTGTACATGCTACTTGAGTCCCTGCTGCCTCCGTTTAAGAGATGCTCATACAAAAGAAAAGAAAATGCTTATGAACATAGAGTTGTCTTTGCCCGTGACCTCAGTTGAGCATCTCTACATAGCCCCAGGAAGGAAGAAAGAAGCATCACCAAGACGCAAGGGTGATGAACAAGATGCAAGAACAAGATGCTCTTGTTCACTGTGACCCCCAGAGTGTCTCTCTTCTATGCATCTTAAATAAAACAGTAGTTCTTTTTTTTTTTTTTTATTAGTTGGAGGCTAACTAATTTAGCCAACATTTCAGTGGGTTTTGTCATACATTGATATGAATCAGCCATAGATTTACACATATTCCCCATCCTGATCCCCCCTCCCACCTCCCTCTCCACCTGATTCCTCTGGGTCTTCCCAGTGCACCAGGTCCGAGCACTTGTCTCATGCATCCCACCTGGGCTGGCGATCTGTTTCACCATAGATAGTATACATGCTGTTCAGAACAGTAGTTCTTTTAATTGCAGAAAACAATCAAAAATATTAATGGATTTCTTAAAATCCATTTCATAGCTGACTTGTTTAATGATAATGGGCCACGAATAAACATGCATATGCTAAGATCAAGGCTGCCCTGGTTTCTCATGCTCATTGTCAGGGGTCCTGAATATCAGCTGGTTTCCGCAGGAGTCCACCCCAAGGGGTAACTGGGAGTCAATAGCTGTTGGTAAACTGGTCCTCAGCCCCATAGAGGACACAAGTGCTGACCTTTTTTTATTGGAGTTTAACTGTTCTACAATGTTGTGTGAGTATCAGCTATACAACAATGTCAATCAGCTATATATACACATATACCATCCCTCTGGATGCTCCCTCCCACCACCTCATCCCGCACATCAAGGTCATCACAGAGCACCGAGCTGACTTTCCTGTGCTATGCAGCCGCTTCTCACTAGCCATCTATTTCACACATGATTGTGTTATGTATTGGGCTTCCCTCGTGGCTCAGCTGGTAAAAAATCTGCCTGTAATGCAGGAGACCTGGGTCCAATCCCTGGTTTGGGAAGATCCCTTAGAGAAGGGAAAAGCTACACACTCCAGTATTCTGGCCTGGAGAAGTCCATGGATTCTATTTTACACATGGTAGTGCATAAAATAGACCATAAAGGAAGTTGAATGCTGAAGAACTGATGCTTTTGAATTGTGGTGTTGGAGAAGACTCTTGAGAGTCTTCTGCAAGAAGATCCATCCAATCCATCCTAAAGGAGATCAGTCCTGGGTGTTCACTGGAAGGACTGATGCTGAAGCTGAAGCTCCAATACTTTGGCCACCTGATGTGAAGAAATGACTCATCTGGAAAGACTCTGATGCTGGGAAAGAAAGGCTGAAGGAGAAGGGAACAACAGAGGATCAGATGGTTGGATGGCGTCACCATCTCCACGAACATGAGTTTGGGCAAGCTCCAGGAGTTGGTGATGGGCAGGGAAGCCTGGCGTGCTGCAGTCCATGGGGTAGTAAAGAGTTGGACACAACTGAAAGTGAAAAGTGAAAGTGCAAGTCACTCAGTCGTGTCCGACTCTTTGCAACCCCATGGACTGTACAGTCTATGGAATTCTCCAGGCCAGAATACTGGAGTGGGTAGCCTTTCCCTTCTCCAGAGGATTTCCCAACCCAAATATTGAACCCAGGTCTCCCTCATTGCAGGCAAATTCTTTACCAGATGAGCCGCAACACTGAACTGAGTGTATATATGACAATGCCACTTTCTTTTGTCTCACCCCACCCTCCCCCCCATCCTGTGTCCACAAGTCTCTTCTCTACTTCTGCATCTCTATTCTTGTCCTGCAAATAAGTTAGTGTACACCATTTTTCTAGATTCCATATATATGTGTTACTATATATTTGTTTTTCTCTTTCTTTCTTCACTTTGTTTGACAGACTCCAGGTTTATCCACTTCGCTTCAACACCTGCAGTCAAGAGCAGATCCACCCGAGGGACTAACTACGCAAATCCATCTTCCTTAACCTCCTTAACTCCCGCTCCAGGAGTTACAAAGGCATCTCACATGTACATTTTACCCTTCCTCCACCCTTCTTTTAACTGCCAGCTCCACCCAGATCAGCCTAGTCAGTGGTGTGGCACTAACCCCTTCAAACTTTTAGGCCTTTTAAAAGTTGGGTTCCAGAGGTGGAGGGCAGCTCTCACTTTCTCCCCTTTTCTTCTGGCCTTCTCTTCCCCTTCTCCTACCCTTTAGCTCCTCCGAATCCCTTCTACTGCACCCTCTGGAACACATAACCCAGCGCTATGGGAATTCCCTTTTTCCCACTTCTTTCTATAATGTTCTCTGCATGCTCTGATGCTAATACAAACCCAGCTCTTCCTTTATGTCCCCAGCTTCCCTACAACTTTCCCTGCCATACAGAGTTTGCTAGCACCTCAGTGCTTGCCCGATGGGACCCGGAAGTGGGGTTTACATCCTTGCTCTTCATTGCTGCTCTCAGATCTTTCTGCCTCCCTTCCCCCTAAGAACTAAGCTTGCTTTAAATATCGTATCATTCATTCACACCATCTACAAGACCATTTTTGCTGTGTGTCATTCTTCCATATTTTTCTTTTCTCCCGTATGTTTTCTCATGATTTTACCTTGCAGCTCATTATTATCAGCCTCTCCAACGTTACTCCTGCATGTATTTTTGTAGGTTCAAGATTTAATCCATTGCCCCATCTAACATCTCATCCTCTCTTTTCCATGAATTCGTCTTCTACAATGATCTTGTCCTCTACATGTTCACAATGACCAACTTTTGTGGGTCACCAATTCCAATAACTGTGGTTCCTTTATTATCTGAGTTGCATGGTTCCCATTCACTGACCACTGATTTCTACCTCTCTATCTCATTTTCTATAATACACTGACTCCAAAATACTTAGAATGCACTGGGATTGCCAATCCATTGATTCTACTGCTTTTTCACTATCCTTCATCTTCATTTCTTCTCTATTTTTTTTATTCAACTTAATTCCTATAGCTTAACATAATCATTACCTGCTTATATCCTGAATAGCCTCCCCTCTCTTACTTGCTTAGCAAAGCCAAAAACCTCATTAAACCTAATTCCTTACCTATTCTCACTCTACATGCATGTTTAGAGGAAATTTCCCAACTGTGCTGACTGTTCTCATTGTAATATCTTATCTATGAACCTCAAGGGCACATTGATTGCTGCAGATTGTCTCACTATATGTCCTTAATCAATTCATGCTGTCACATGCTACTTCAGTAGTCTGCTTTCTCTTTGTCTCCCCGAGAGGACTGTATCATATCTTTTGCTTCTCTTGTCTATAATTCTCAAAGTAATTATAAAAATTAATATAAAAGTGAGAAAGTGTATTAAGTACAGAAAAAACATACAAGAGTCTTATATCAGAAATAAACAAAAAGATTCATATTTAAAGATACCATTTACAAAAGCAACAATAGTTTAGTATATCTAAGAACAAAGTAAATTTAATCATAAATTATCACCAGAGATCTAAGGTATTAAAACTTATGAATAAAACCTAGCTAAATGGAAAGATATACAAATAAGTTGGATGTTTGTATAAGCGTATATGCTTATACAAATATTCAACATGTAAAGGCATCAGTTCTCTTTACATAAATCAGTGGACTTAATGCAATTTCAATTAAAACATCTCAAATAAGGCATATATTTGTGTGGTGAGTATAAGATGCCCTGGAGAAGGGAATGGAAACCCACTCCAGTATTCTTGCCTGGAGAGTTCATGGGGTCGCAAAGAGGAGGATGCACTGAGCAGCTAGCACTTTCACTTTCACTTTCACATCATGTAATTTAACAAGCCAGTATTTTTATGATAAGATAAAGAGTCAAATCACAGTGAAAGAAGAGAGTGACTTGTTCTTCCAGAAAATAACATTTTTTTGGTAAGTCTCTGATATTGGTGAATGAATAAAATTGGTACCTCTTTCTATAATCAAAAGACAAATGAAGCAATTAGGACAGGATAGAAAGTTCAGATATAGGTAACCATATCTTTGCAAATGTGATTTCTGACTAAGTTTACATTACAGATCATCTGAAAAAGAATGGACACAATTAAATAGTGAGGTAAACATTTTTTATCCACATGCACAAAAATACAGAAAATTTGATGTCATTTAACCAATATATGAAAATATAAATACTTGAAACTATTAAAAGAAATGAGAATTATTTTTATTATGAGAGGAAGATTTCTTATAAGACACAAAATTACAAACCCCAAGGGAACTTTTGATAAAATCAAAACTGCATTAAAATGTAATCTTCCCTATTAAATAAATTACAGTGGAAATGAAAGACATACTCTAAGTAAGAAGCCATTTGTAGCACAGGAATTATTACTTATAATATATAAAGAATACTCACAAAGAAATAAGAAACTTAAAAAATGTGAACCAAGTTTATTTCATAGAAGAAGCATAAGTGGTCAGAAAAACACACAAAAATATTCTCCTCTGCAATGTCTATCAAAGTGTAAATTGATTCTCAACCTCATTGGTATTTATCAAAATGTAAATTAAAACCAAGATGAAGTAGCATTTTCCCCAAAAGTTTGGCGATTTTTAAAAATCAGCATAGCATGAACGGGTGAAGGCATGGCACAGGGACAACTCTGGGCGTGAACAGAAATCATTGCACAGAAAACAGCGTAACAATGGTTGGTAAAGGGAAAATATGAATCTCAATGACTCAGGAATTCTATTCCTACAGCTCTTGAGCGCCTGTATAATACCACCATTTCCCCCTCTTCTTTTCTTAAAAATGCTAAAGTTGTCAAAGCTTCAAAAGAGGTGAATGCTTTGTTTAGTCTCTGCTGTCAAGTCAGCAATTCACACCTGCTGTGAGAGAATGCACAGTTCCTCACTCACCTGTGATGGTAAGTTAGAGCAACACTCTTCATAAGGTTTCTGCGGGATCCTCATGTCAGCGCTTTTATTACTAATCTAGTTTTACACTCATTTCCAACGGCTGGACAAGTCAGTGACAGAATCTCCTGGAGCTGAGATATGCAGGCGCCATTGAGTTGATTAAGGAGTTTATCTTTCTCCCTTCCTTTCTTTTTTTGCTCATTCCTTCCTTCATTTCTTCCTTGCTTCCTTCCCTTTGAAAATGGAATTATATCCTACATAATGATCACTGGTCAATAGAGAAGTTTCAGCCCATAACAATAAATGATTAGTCATGTAAGAGTGATATATCTGGGCAGGTACAGCAGATGTCCTTAGGCATGACATGCAATCTCAGCAGTCACGTGGAATTACTTAGCTATTAGGTCATTCCACCACACATACTATGTGTGTGTTAATCACTTAGCCCAATACTTCTCTCCATGAATGTCACCTGCACTCGCAATGATATGTTTTTTGTATCAAGCAAGATATTTTTAAATATTTTAAGATTATGGTCTGATGAATATCTCAGTTCGCTACTATTCTGGCTGCACGAAGCCTGAGTGTTTTCCAAAATCTCAAATTCCTCAGTATGATTAGTTTTGATTAATCTAATGATTTTTTTGCTTTTGTTCAGTCACTCAGTCTTGTCTAACTCTTTGTGACCCCAGTAGGCCAGGCTTCCATGTTCTTCACTAGCTCCTGGAGTTTGCTTAAATTCATGTCTATTGAGTCAGTGATGCCATCCAACCATCTCATTCTCTGTTACCCCCTTCTCCGCTTGCCCTCAATCTTTCCCAGCACCTGGGTCTTTCCCAATGATTTAATAGGTTATGAATAATACCTACTCATAACACTTCCTAGTAACATGTATCTTTGGGAATTGTTCTAGGACTTTTCATGTTTGGGTGTATTGTTGTTTTCAGTAAAGAAAAGCAATTCATATAGATAAACAAGTTTCTTCTAAGTGAGATATGTATGTTTGCATACCTCTGTTCACAAGTATAAGGAAGGCACACTAAGTTTAAGTTATGATTGTGTTGTTACTGAATTTCTTCTGTAAGTAAATTGCTACAATTAAGTATATTCTAGACAGATAGGCACCATAAAACATACATATGCACCTAAAACACACATACACACACACACACACACACACACACACACCCCACACACAAAAGGTATTATGCACAATACATCTATATTCATTTTACAGTAAAGTTCACCTAACTTGATAAATCTATGAACTATTGTCCTTTTACCCTACAGAAGGGCATCAATGTTATCTCAAAGAAATTGTTCACTTTGTACTAAGGTTTAAAGGATTTATACCTTGGGAAATTAAATAATTTGTGCCAAGTGGCATTTTAAACCCTGTTCTTACCATGTGACTACCCACTAGATTGAGAACTAAAGTGTAATAGAATATCAGATCATTCACAGATTGAGGGGACTTCATTAATGATGACTCAGAATAAAATGTGTTTGATGAGTATCTATTATATGAAAAATATCCTCTGACAATACTATTAAGCAGAAAGTAAGTTTCATATTTAGTTAGTGAAATTCAGCAATACAGAATAAATTGAAAGAAAAAAGTGAATAGTAAGATGTAACTTTGCTCCAAAGAAGGGAGAGTCAGCATTTAAATGAGGATCAGAATAGACTTCATAAAGGAAAAAGCATATGAGATGGAATCCAAGGATGGCTAGATTTGACTGAGGTAAGAGGGAAAAGAGCAAGTTAAAGTTCTAAATAAATGAACCTGTTACAAGAAGGGGGACCCCTTCCAGGGCCCGAAGATGGGCTCTTGTCTAACACTCGGAAATGAATTGTCTGAGGAGACACATGCTGACAAAGCAAGAGATTTTATTGGGAAAGGGCACCCGGGTGGAGAGCAGTAGGTAAGGGAACCCAGGAGAACTGCTCTGCTGCGTGGTTCGCGGTCTTGGGTTTTATGGTGATGGGATTCGTTTCCGGGTAGTCTTTGGCCAATCATTCTAATTCAGAGTCTTTCCTGGTGGCGCACGCATCGCTCAGCCAAGATGGATGCTAGCAAGAGGGATTCTGGGAAGTGGACGGACAGGTAGTGTCTCCTCTCGAGCTTTCCGGAACTCTTCCGGTTGGTGGTGGCTTATTAGTTCTGTATTCCTATCAGGATCTCCTGTCATAAAACAACTCATGCAAATGGTTACTATGGTGCCTGGCCAGGGTGGGCGGTTTCAATCAGTGTGCTTCCCCTAACAACTCCCCCCTGAGAGACTTCATACTCAGGATGCTTCTTGGGAATTGGGGCGGAGGTCTCTTTCTTCTGTAACTTCTTCCTGCTGTGCCTGGGCGTAGGCCTGCCTAGCAGAGCAGAAGTCTCCTATACCTGACCTAAGTTGGGGTGTTTTATATCTGAAACCAGCTTTTACTCTTGTAATAACAGCAACTTAGTTTGAAACTGTCAGCGCCTCTCAGAGGTAAAATAGACAGGGGCCAAACAGGAGACCTAACAGGATGGTCATCACTGGTCCCCAGAAACAGGAAGCACTGCTGGGATGATTGGCTGGTGGTCAAGCAACAGAGCTGTGTTCTAAGAATCTTATGTTTAGTCTGAAGTTACCATCTTCTACCTGGGTGGGGGCTCTAGTTCTGTAGAAGAACTCAAAAGACATTGTTATGCATATTTTTTTTTTTTTTGAGTAGGAACCAGGACCCGTCTCAAGGCTGTACCACCATTTGATTGTTTCCCCTCTGTTTCTGTATTTTTTTCCTTCTCTGATTGGCAATTGTTTGAATCTACCCTTTGGAACTCAGGGAAGGTCAAGGAGGCTGAATAAAGCCTATATTTTACAGTACAGCAGATCTGTACTCCAGAGTCGCCACCCCGCAGAGTCCTGTTCAGTTTTATTTAGGGAACAGGGCAACTATGACTGTGATAACTTTTTGTCAAAATGGGGCATAGGACTGCCTCAGCTTGGAGAAGAGACACTGAATTGGAAGTATTCCTGAGTTCCAAGTCTTAATCTGAGCCTTGTATGATTAAAATCTCAATCCCTTGGTCTGCCATTTTGTTGTAACATACCCAGTTAGTAGTAGCTAGAGAAGGGATAACTGGAGTTTTAATAGACAAAGTAAATCTCTTTCTTTTAGAAGAATAGACCTGAAATCCAGTCTGGACCTGGCACTTCAGGGAGACTTGTAGCCAGGTGGCCAGTTGCCTAGTTTTATAAAAAGTAAGGTAGAAGTTACTAGCTTCCAGCAGACATTGTTTTGAGAATGGTGGCATCTAAGCCTGACACGACTCAGACAACTCAAGTGTTTAGGAATACAATGTCTAATCTAAAATTACACCCATAGTAACACCTGGTTATTTCCCAGGCTGTCTGAACCATAGCTGAGTACTCTATTTTGACTTTTAATTTTAAAATTTTTTCTTTAATAGCCAAAGCAGATGGCACCATTAATGATGTCAGTGTTTCTCTAGGTATGAGAAGATGCAAGAATTGGGACTCATAAAACCTCTTGAAAAGATCTAACTATCTGAAGGCCTGTTCTGCCAGTTTTTTCCAGAGCACAGAACACCTCATTCTTAATCTTCACCCTGAACTCCTTTCAGGGCCGTTGAAAGTCAGCAGTTGCAGTGGCCATGATATAATCGCTGTAGATGTAGATGGCAAGTGTCAATCTTCAGTTGGCAAAGCCCCTTTTTGCTCACAAACTTGACCACGACTTTGAGGGGGGCATTTCATAACCATTTTATCCCATGGTGCTGAGAATGTCCATTCTCAGGTTTGGCAAAGATTTTGTTGACAGGCCACTCAATGTGCTGTTACTGGACTAGGCCATAAAACAGTATCTAAAATTCTCTGGACCACCTGTCTTACTAGCCTCTTGGTCCAGGAAAACATTCCCTCTTGTTGCTTTTTCTCATATCTAGAGTTACACTGTCATCATCATCGATTTCATAAGGAACTATATATTACTCTATCAGAGGCCTCAGTCACACATTTGGCACTGTAAGAAATAGCAATTCTGTAAAACAGGTGAAATATAAAGAACATAGCCAGCAGTACTAGTAAAGTCACAAGTAAGACTTAAGAGCTTCCATCAGATGTAGCCCAGCATATCGCAGGTCTTCTGACTTAGTCTACTCTGTACGAATCTTTATCTTTCAGGGAAATTATACATTGGCACCACCATCTATAAGGCACACAGCCCAGTTTTCTAGTGTTACTAGACTGATTATCTTTAGTATGATTTAATTGTTTTTAACACAGAGGAGACTTTAAACCTGAATTACCATAGCCTAGTGTTATCTATATAAATCTATCTCATAATTGTGGGAGATTTCTTTTTCTTTTGCTAAAACATTTTTTGTTGCTCTGATTGAGCTTGAGGAATAGAAAAAGGCTCAAATTTATAGCCAGAGTCAGAGTAGGCATTATTAATTGGTCCAGTGAGGGGATCCCGTCTGGTAGTATCATAGTAACCTGAATATGACTATAATTTTTTCAAGTAAATTTCCTCAGGGCCAACCAGTTAGAGTCTTGTAGTAGAGAAATTTACCAAGGTAACCCAGAGCTAGACACAGATAATTGGCCACAAACCCAACAATTGGATTGATTTTTAAAACTAGCATAGTATCAGGCCTATGATAGAAAAGCATTTGATTTATATACAAAGGTCTAAGAAGTCAACAGAACACTATAAAAGATCATAAGAATCAGGTCCAGTATCTTGGACAAGCTGTCTACCTCTGATGTCGTTGTCTTCTCATCCTGGTGTACTGTAGTTTTTCTTGTTTGAGCATCATTTTAAGGTGAGATCAGGTCAGCTCTCTTCTCTATAGACCAATCCAGTGTAGGGGCCTTTGGAAGTGGGAATTAATTTAAGAGTTAATTTCCCTTCAGTTTCATTGCGCATGAGCTAGTTAAGAGTACCTGATAAAAAGTCTTTCCATCCAGGTTGGAGACAGTCTCTTAAATTATGTCTTTTTCCAGTCCTGGTTGCAGGTCATGAGGCATCTGATCTTCGTCCAAAGATAGATTACTGAGATAAGCTTCAGAAACAAACTTTTACATTAATATCACATAACAGAATTGATCATAGACTTTTTATTTTGCTGAAACACTTATAGGATCTCAGACTGAACTTTTAATATAAAACAGGACTGGGAAACTCACACCAAAGTCTTATCACAGATTTTGCCTAACAAATCTAGGTGAACTTTTTTTTTTAAGGTCTCAAAAATTCCTTGAGATTTTTGTACCTGTTAGTGAGATAACCTTTTTAGCTCATTTGATAAACTTACTGGAAACTTAAGAGTTTTAAATTTTTGGAGGAGTCAGATAGAGAGAAAATATAATTGTTCTGTTTATAACATGTAATTTTACCAAATTATTTTTATAATTAGTTTAAGAGGAAGGTTTTTTTTTTTTTATTTCCAGAAAACACACGATTTAAACCTGTAATTTCTTTTTCATGTAATTTAACCAACCAAATAAACAGTTTAATATCTCTTTTTGGGATGTTTTAGGGGCCCTCTGAAACACCCCAAAGTTAACTAGAGGTCAAAGGAACTTCAAAAGAATTCGATTTAGGAAGTTTTATCGAAAAGATCAATTAAAAGCATTTAGAACATTTGGTCAGATTTAGTCAATGTTGATGGGTGTATCATTTAGCTTATTGATATGTCACAATGGGTGCAATACCAAGGCTCAAGGTCTAGTGAAAGTCAGCTCCGCCATCTTGGACCTAATTAGCTCTAACCAGTTTTCTTATGACCGTGTCATTTTTAACAAAATCTATTTATTTAACTAATTGTAATATAATTTTAGATAATCCTGATCATGCATAACTCTTTTTAGTATTTTTTCATACTTTTTTACTGAAATCACTCTTCCTGCTTTCCTTTAGCAACCAAGAGCTAACTTTTATATTAGCATTTTATAGATTGGTGAGCATAAATACCAGTGATAATTTCTAAAACCCTTGCTTTCTTAAAACATTTTAGGATGGCATCAAACATTATTCATTTATAGTCCCAAATCTCTTTAGTTTTTCTGTAAAAAGAAATCAGTGTTTAGTAGTAAGTGTTTCAAAATCTTATTTCATTTGGAAATGACCTAATTATTTAATAGACTTTCAATACTTAGTTTAGCACAACCCTTAGAAATTCAAGTTACACCAATCTGGAGAGACTATTGTAGACAGATATTTTTAAAGAATAATTATTCTTAATAGAGTTTATATATAAACTCATACCTCATTTACATTTTTTGAAGTTTTTTTCACTCGAGGTAATTTCCTTGTTGACAAACTTGTAATAGGTATAATATTTAACTTATATTAAACCTAGGTTCAATGAAAATATTCTACTTGATGTTAATTACTCTAAGACATGTCTATATTAGATAGGTCAACAAAAAACATTGATATCAAGTATTTAATACTGAATATTTCCCAGTTCACCTGAACCTGGAATTTATTGTTTAATTTAGAATTATTTGATTTGTAAGTGCTTACCTTTTTTAAGCCAATTAAATAGAGCTCATTTACAAATTAACCTAAAAAATATTACCCAGAGACAAAAACATACCAAGACATATTTAGACAGACACACTGCAAGATCTAGCTTCATTTTCTAAGTTTGGTCATGAATTAGATATTACAATATAAAATTTACTAGTTTATAAAAAAAAGCTGAAATAAATAACATTTTTAAAGGCTTTTTTCTTTCTCAGTCTCAGGAGTTAGAGATGGTCTAGAGAAGTGTTCCTGAGAACCCTGGTCTCAAGGCACAGGGAAAGAAAATCAAGCTCTAACAAAATGGTGGCAGGTCTAAATGGTAGCCAAACAAAGCAAAATGGCCATCACCAATCACAACACAGAACAGAGTTAAAACACACATATAAACCTGGCAGTCCTCATCAGACACTCTCTTAAATACAAGAATACAGTCTCTCAGAAAACCTTTTATAGAGACACAAAACTTCAGATGTCTTCGAAGATTTCAAAAGGAGGAAAGGAAGCCAGGTTGAAAGAAGGGGGAGGAGGCGGGAAAGGGGGGCAAAAGGGGTGGCCTTACAGATGTCTCCTGCCACCTGCAGACACCCAGGCGTTATGGGACTTTTCCCTGGGCTTCCAGAAAAGGGAGGACTGGAACTCGGCCCTACCAGAAACCAGACCAGAAAATTCGAGTTCTCTGCCAAGAGGAGGTGATCAGTCTCCAATCCTCAGCTCAAGCTGAGGCCCTTCAACCAGATTCCTGCGTCCAGGACCGGGGGACTAGAAAAATGGGAAGGATAGGAAGGGCTAAGGAGAGGAAAGAGAGAGGGAAGGGGAGGGAGGTCAATAAAGTCTCTTGTTCCTTACCGGTCGGGGCACTCTGGCCAGTTGTCCGCGTCAGGAGGAGACCAGGGACAAAAGGGTCCCAGTTGTGGCTGCTAGGTCTGGTCCATTGGCAGGCAAGCTGGCCCCTGAGTACCCTGAGTGGTCAGGATGTCAGTCTCAGCGAAGAAGATGTCCCTTCATTGTCGCCATTTGTTGCAGGAAGGGGGACCCCTTCCAGGGCCCGAAGATGGGCTCTTGTCTAACACTCGGAAATGAATTGTCCAAGGAGACACATACTGACAAAGCAAGAGATTTTATTGGGAAAGGGCACCCGGGTGGAGAGCAGTAGGTAAGGGAACCCAGGAGAACTGCTCTGTCGCGTGGCTCGCAGTCTTGGGTTTTATGGTGATGGGATTCGTTTCCGGGTAGTCTTTGGCCAATCATTCTAATTCAGAGTCTTTCCTGGTGGTGCACGCATCGCTCAGCCAAGATGGATGCTAGCAAGAGGGATTCTGGGAAGTGGACGGACAGGTAGTGTCTCCTCTCGAGCTTTCCGGAACTCTTCCGGTTGGTGGTGGCTTATTAGTTCCGTATTCCTTATCAGGATCTCCTGTCATAAAACAACTCATGCAAATGGTTACTATGGTGCCTGGCCAGGGTGGGCGGTTTCAATCAGTGGGCTTCCCCTAACAAACCCATGTAAGTAAAGACATGGTGCATTTCTGGCATCGAATTATTATTTTGTGAATGATGAATGAAAGTAGAGAGTATTGTTTGTAGTAAAACTACAACTATATCTGTTAAGATATTAAAATGTCTTCAGGCAAAAATTCCAGATTGTCTCAGCAGTGCTAGTATCTTCTGGCATCTAGTTTTTCCCATGCTCTAATCCACCTCCTTCAGTTTATAGACTCTGGCTTCCCTTGTTGTTTTCAAGGTCATAAGATGCTGGTGTAACTCCAGACATCAGGTTCTCATTACACAACAAAGCAAAAAGGCAAGGGGTAGGGAAGTCATTGCTTATACATCTTTTTTATCATGGAGAAAATGTTCCACAGCAAAGTTTCTCTATATTTAATTGGCCAGAGTTGGGTTGCCTAACCACCTCAAACTAACCACTGGCAGAAGGAAAAGGAATCCACCATGATTCATGCCCTGGCACTGTGTAAGGTGATTCCTGAAGAAAACTGGTTTTTTTTTAGTAAGGAGGAAAGGCTATTTAGTAAGAAGAAACAATCCATGCCATTGTGTGTACTTATGGAATATGGTAGAGAAACCATATGACATAAATCTAGAAAAGATTTGAATGGGAGAATGAAAAATATTGACCATCTATCTAAGAAGCTGCTTTTTAATGTGATTGCCAATTGGAAGACTTTTAAATTGAAAGTTCTGTTGTTTTATTTCTTTATTTTTTAGTTTAGTTTCCTTCGGGTTTGGTTTCATTCTGTTAGTAGAACAATTACTCTAGTAGCAGTGTGTAAACTAGATCAAAACTGAGAGTCTGGTAGTAAAAGAAACTTAGGAGACTGTCAAATTACCAGCCATAAGCAGTGGGCCATGGAAACAGAAAATCGGTTCAAACAGTATTTCAGAAGTTCAGTTGAAGAATGTGGAGATTCACTGAGTAAGAGAATAAGTAGGGCTTCCCAGGTGGCACTAGTGGTAAAGAAGCCACCTGCCAATGCAGGAGAGGTAGGAGACACAGGTTCGATCCCTGGATGGGGAAGATCCCCTGGAGAAGGGCATGGCACACACTCCAGTATTCTTGCCTGGAGAATCCCATGGACAGAGGAGCCTGGCGGGGTACAGTCCATAGGGTGGCAAAGAGTTGGACATGACTAAAGCAACTTAGCACCCAATCAAAAAGTGACTGTAAGTCTTCAAGATTAGGTTTTCAAGAACATAATGCATCTATGAATACAATAGAGTAGTCAAGAAGATGATTCCAAGAGGTAAATGATGAGAACAGCTTTTAGTGGACTGAAATAAGTCTAATCATCCTTTGGCTAGTTATTTAATCAAAATTTCCACCATATATGATACACAACAATATGACATTAGATGCTTGAATTATCAATTGAGATTAATTACACAATCAGTAACCAGGCAGTAAATACTACTAAGAAAAGCTAGAAAAAAAATCTCGTTTATATTTATCTATTTGTGTTTTATATGATAGATCATCTATGTAATATTGGATATTACTTATTACTTTATATTATATTTATATATTAAATTATTACTAAAATCTGCCAAGTCAAAGGTTAAAGAGTATTACATATAAAATATTGGGTTTATTAACTATGTACTTTATTAGATATAAATTATGAGTGGCCTTAAGGGAGAAAAATATAAAAGTGAAATATTTATAGCAGCCATATACTAACAATGAATTTGAAAGTGTCTATTTTTAGCATTGTATGTATAAACCTGTTTTGAAATAAATACTAGAAAGGAATAAGCTATTTTAAGTGCACTTTTGAAAAAATCATTAGATATAAATCTGCTATTGATGAAATAACAGTTTTATATTTAAAATATAAAGAAATATATCAACATGTCAAGTTTTTCATCACTTTCCTTGTTATGTGAATGTTTCTGCTAAAAATGTTATTGTTGTTGTTGTTCACTTGCTAGGTTGTGTCCTACTCTTTCATGACCCCATGGGGCACTGTAGCCAACAAGGTTGCTCTGTCCATGGGATTTCCCAGGAAAGAATACTGGAGTGGGCTTCCATTTCCTTCTCCAGGGGATCTTCCTGACCCAGGGATCGAACCCAGGTCTCCTGCATTTGAAGGTAAGTTCTTTACCACTGAGCCACCAGGGAAGCCCCAAAATGTTAGTACGTACTATCAAATACACACAAATAGAAATTGTATTAAAAATCACATAGAAAAGAAATTGAGAGAATGACTAGAATATAGAATAGTAGAGGAGAAGAGATCATTCAAAAATGTATTAAACAATTATTATGCTAACTACTTTACATTATAAAAGGTTCTATTTTACACATGAGTTGGTATGAGTGATATTATTTAATCTCCCCAAGACTGCAAATCTAGACAATAGAAGAATGACTCCACAGACCATTTGCATTTGTCATTTTGTGTATATATGCTGTATGTGCATGTGCTTTTACAATTTGCTTCATTACAATACACTACACATGTGTAGATATAATGACACTCGATATTCATATATTAGAATACCAGTGGTCAATTAAGAAAAGCTGTTATGGTAGGAAAAATTGCTCAAGTAGCAAAAGCCCACAGAAGTTATATCTCAACTGAATTTTAGACCATTCTTAGCCACACGGAGGCCCGAGACACCCATAGTGTTTGCCTTTATACCTTGAGCTACCATGATGATTTCAGGGATGGCAGTAGCTACTCAAGATAATCGTTAATCAATAAATTGCAAATTTCAACTTTGTTAATAATTTAAAATGTTTTGATGGTGCATATTATTCACGTACACATGGCTTTTATTTGGAGTCATTTCTATTATCGAAAATAATATATTCCCAAATCCCCGGAAAACATCAATGCTCATTAAATTGAACTGAACCACACTATCTATGTATAAGGCCTTCCAAACACAACACCCCTGGTGGACCTCAATATCACTTGTTTTCAAACTGCATATGAAAGAATTGATCTTAACATTAATGTCTTACCTAAAACAAGTACAAATTTCATAGTAATTAATATGTGACTAATTATGAGCCAATAGTCTATCTTCCTAAATTAAAGTTCAAAAATGTTTTCCATGAAAACTTTCTTTTCCTTTTTCCCCTGCTCTGACACTACTGAGGAATATGAGAGGCATTCAGGGGGTTCCATAATTATATTAATTGAGTTTGTCTATAGTAGATTCTAAAAGAGCGATCAAAAGAAAGTAGAAAGAAAATAATGTGTTTGAAACGTCTATGCCCTCTTTTTCAGTATTTTGATATCCACGGCCATCACTACCCTAGACATATATGCAGCTCCCCTCTATCCTTACTAGCTTAAATTTGCTATCTTTATCATGTAAACAGGCAGCAAGAGAAAATAGTTCCATTTTTAGGGTACTAATGTTACTTTAGAAAATCATTCCCCTTACATTGTCCATCTCTGAAATGATGGTAGTCAGAATAATTTAAGAGAGGTCTAGATTTTCATACACATACTTGCAATGTTGATAAGAATATTTAACAACATCTGATGTTGAAATAATGCAGGTTATTTGGGTATAAAATTTATGACATTTTCTCATTATGTGTTCTGTGCTATAGTTGCTTCCGTCAGGTCCAACTCTTTGCAATCCTATGTGCTTTAGCCCCCAAGGCTCCTCTGTCCAATGGGATTCTCCAGGCAAGAATACTGGAGTGGGTTGCAGTGCCTTTTTCTAGGAGATCTTCCTGACCCAGGGATTGAGCACATGTCTCTTATGTCTCCTGCATTGGCAGGCATATTCTTTACCACTAGCACCATCTGAGTCATTTACCCCTCACAATGTTAGCAGTAGTCCCTATTAAATTAATCAAAAATGAATTATCATGAAGCAATAAATGCCCCTTGGCTTGACTTGAGAATAGTGATCGGTTTAGGGAAATGTGCATTTTGATTCTTATTGTAATAAACTCCATAAATAGCAAGCTGGAAATAGAATACTCCATGAAAGTTTATCATTATGGCACAGAAGAGGTATGTACTTGGGAAAGTACAAGTAGGCAAGTATTTCTATTGAGACTTAGCTTTTAGATCCTGTAAAATGTCTTTCTCTATTTAGTACACTTTTCCTCATGTTATCTAGATCCTGCTTACTCAGGAGGGGGTAAGGACTGTAAAAGCACTCAATTCACTTCCTAAACTTTACTCTAAATCCCTCACTTAGTAACTTTCTCCTACAGTAGCTGTATTAGCAATTTTTAATAAGATGAAGGAATAAAATAATGTTATTTTTGGTAGATATAATAATTATTATTATGTATGCTTATTGATATTATTTTTGTATGGATCTATTTAAGAAGCATCTCACAATAAGATAATCTTATCATAAGTATACCTTTTAAAATTATTCAAGCAAGATTCAATTAAGATCAAAATAGCATATAGAATATAATAAAATTCAGGCATATTCCAAAGTATCATAAAATTTACTAAGACAAACAGCAGAGTAAGTGAAATTAAGTGGGTATTTATACAGTATATTGATAAAACATATGAATAAAATGTGTGTCCTTATCCAGACAATGTGTATATATATCAATGAACATAATCTTCCTCCAAAATGTTCAGTAAACTTGCTGTCATACAAGGTCAGTGATCTCATTGAAAATAACAGACACACACACACACAAAAAAAAGAAAATAACAGACAGAAGTAGTGGTCTGCCAATAAATGTATAACAACCAGTTAGCTGGGGGGAAATACCTTCTCTGAGATATTGGATAATTTCTATGGTGTAAATACTCCCACAGTGGTCAATTTCCAGCTAGCAATGTGATGTCATAAAATGTAGGGTTGGGAAGAGATATACAGTAGTTCGTTACATCATACTTTTAATATACAGATACAATAACTTCAAGATGATCAGTTCAGTTCAGTCACTCAGTTGTGTCCAACTCTTTGAGACCTCATGGAAAGCAGCACACCAGGCTTCCCTGTCTATCACCAACAAAGCTTGCACAAACTCATTACCAAGTAGGTAATCCCATCCAACCATATGATTCTCTGTTGTCCCCTTCTCCTCCCACCTTCAATCTTTCCCACCATCAGGGTCTTTTCCAATGAGTCAGTTCTTCAAATCAGGTGGCCAAAATAATGGAGTTTCAGCTTCAGCATCAATCATTCCAATGAATAGTCAGGACTGATTTCCTTTAGTATGGACCAGCTGGATCTCCTTGCAATCCAAGGGACTCTCAAGAGTCTTCTCCAACACCACAGTTCAAAAGCATCAATTCTTTGGCACTCAGTTTTCTTTATAGTCCAACTCTCACATCCAAATGACTACTGGAAAAACCATAGCTTTGACTAGATGGACCTTTGTCAGCAAAGTAATATCTCTGCTTTTTAATATGCTGTCTAGGTTGATCAAGATAATAGATAACAGTAATATATATTAAAAACTTCAGCAATTAATGTTGAGTAGTTATCACTTTTGTTTTCAATATAATTTAATTGCAAGTTATATAGTGTACTATTCAATAATGGCTGTGTTTAAAAATAAGCACACAGAAATTCTTAAAATTTTAATAATTGGTTTTGCAAGCCTATAAAAGCCAGCTCCAGCATACTACTAAATAGAGCATATGTGTTCATCATCCTTGACTCCCTTTATTTATCACAAAAATTATAGCAAAAATTCAGAAAAGAAAAGGTACAAGGCAATACTAAAAAAAAAAAAAAAAAAAAAAAACCCAGCTGACAATAAATTAGACTTTTAGGGAAATCTGGGAAAATGGAAGAATCATGAAATTGACTAATAACAAACCATATTAATGGGTTTCCCAATTGACTCAGATGATAAACAATCTGCCTGTGTGCAATGTAGGAGACCAGATTTTGGTTCATGGGTCAGTAAGATTCCCTGGAGAAGGGAATGGCTACCCACTCTAGTATTCTTGCCTGGAAAATTCCATAAACAGAGGAGCCCAGTGGGCTACAGTCAATGGGGTCACAAAGAGTCAGACATGACTGAGTGACCAACACTTTCACTTTCACAAATTGTATTAAATATGCAAGTGGCCAGAATGTGAATGGAAAAAAGAAGCAATTCAAACAGGTAAATCAAGGGATCTGCAATTCACAGAACAGAAGGGCCGCTCTGTCCAAAAGGGAAAACTCAGAGTTTTATCCCTGAAAAAAGGATGTCTACCTTCTTTTCATGCTTCCCAGGTGGCATAGCGGTAAAGAACCCGCCTGCCAATGCAGGAGATGCAAGAGATGTGTGTTTGATCCCTGCAATGGAACCATCCCCTGGAGTAGGAAATAGCCACCTGCTCCAGTATTCTTGCCTGGAAAATTCCATGGACAGAGGACCCTGGTGGGCTACAGTCCATGGGTTTATAAAAGAGTTGGACACAACTAAGCACTCATGCATGCACACATTCTTCTCGTACATGTAATCCATGTCAGAGACTCCTTCCAACTAAGGTAAGTCTGCAGTGTCTCCCCTAAAATAGAGAGGCCTGTGGAAAAAACAGAAAATGGAACTGCTCATCTGCTGAGGAAACTAACTAAATATACATTAGTTGTTTTTCACAAAGAGGAATGTAGACATTAAAGTCAATAACATGAAAGCAAAAAAGTAAGAGAAGCAGAATAATTAATCTCAAACTAAACAGGGAAAAAAGAACAGAGGGAAAAAAGACTTAAAAAAATTTAAATTGGTGCCATTTTATTTGAATTCATAGTATAAAAACAAACTGTCATGAAAGAGGAAGGTAAAAAATCAAGGAATTTTTGGAAAGTACGAACAATGGTGTCATAAACTGAAGAAAACGGATGAAAAGGACTATAGGGTGAAATAGGGTAAAAATGATTAAAGAGTGAAATTTTTATCTGAAACAATTCTGAGGAAATATTCCAAAATTTTGAGCAAAATCACAGAAAAGGTGAGAGGCAAGAAAAATGTACCCACAAAGTTTGATTTCCATCTGGTTCTAAGTTTTATAAAAAGAAACAAAGAAAATGAAAGGATGAAAGTGATCAAAGAAATGAATGGCTAAAATTTTCCTTAGGGGAGTAAAACCAATACAACTTTTCATATTATAAGTCTTCAACTTTTCTTAGCATGAGAAAAGATAAATGGATGAAATCCAGACCTGCCCCTAACACACTTTCATACTTTTTTTTTTAATGCTAAGGGGAAATTCCTAAAAGCTCCCAAGAGAAAGATGGAGATTATATAAAAGAATCAAGAATCAAACAGACATCATGATCATTGGGTATAATAATAGAGGAATGCATCAAGTGTTGAGAGCAGGTTATATATTGAATCTAAAACTCCATATGTATTTGCATATCTAATTATGTAGGAAAATAAATACCCTTTTCAAACATGTAGACAAAAATAAGACCCCACCAATTAGACATTCTTTCTAGAGGAAAATTATATTTATCAAATATATACCAATAAAAACTAAAAGTAAATCCAAGATGTTAGAAAAAAATAGAATCCAAGAAACAGTAGAATTAACTGGGGTAAATCAGGTTTGAGTGGGAAATGATTACTCTGACTTACAACTCACTGGAATCCCACAGAATAGGGGCTTCCCTGATAGCTCAGTTGGTAAAGAATTTGCCAGCAATGCAAGACTCCCCAATTTGATTCCTGGGTTGGGAAGATCCACTGGAGAAGGGACAGGCTACCCACTCCAGTATTCTTGAGCTTCCCTTGTGGCTCAGCTGTTAAAGAATCTGCCTGTAATGCGGGAGACCTGGGTTTGATCACTGGTTTGGAAAGATCCCCTGGAGAAGGGAACAGCTACCCACTGCAGTAAACTGTGTTTCAGATGTTCAAAAGGTTAAGCAGAGACATAGAATAGGAGAGAGTGGAAAATAAAATAGTGGGAAATAAAATTAAATAGAGAATTCCCAAATAAAAGTGGGAACAAAAGAGTGAGTATATAAAAATAAAAGCATTAAGTTATTTCAAATTATAAAAGCAACCACTAGACCAGCAGTTTCCAACCTTTTTGGCACTGGGAACAGGTTCATAGAAGACAATTTTTCCATGGACTGAGGTGGGGATATGTTTTTGGGATGATCCAAGTGCATTACAATTATTATTCCCTTTTATTCCTATTATTATCACATCAGCTCCAGCTCAGATCATCAGGCATTAGATCCCAGATTTGGGGGACCCCTTCATTAAACTAATAATAATTGGGGGAATGAACATGGAAGGGTTCACTATTATGGGTCCTACACTCTTCTTACTTTATAATGATGTTTAAGCAGAGGTTAGGTGTTAAGTAAAGAACACTTGTTATTTTGTTCTGATTTTCTTACAGCAAATAATTGCTTTTTTATTGCTTAGTTGGTTTTCTTCATTTTGCTTACATAAATGCTTATGGTCATATATTATTATATCAAACACCACTTTTTACAAACTGCACCAAGGCATTTTAATGCATTGCAGCCCACTCAGAGGGATTCTGTTGCATACTTCATGTTGATGGAAACAGTTATGCTCCACATTTTCCAGACACTGAGCAAAATTCAAGGTAGACAAAAGCTCAAGGTAGACAGTTCCAATATTAGATGGAGCTACAATCTTGCTACAATCTTGCTGATGATGTCATATGTACATTCTTGTCGTGACATATCTTTGGAAAGTAATGTTTTGCAAGGACACTGTGATTAAAAAATCAAGAATTCCAGGAAAATCAACGTGCAATAGGAAATGAGGCTGTTACAGTTTAATTTCCAAGTTATATAGTCCCAACAACAACCCACATTCTATTAGTAAGTAACTGTGTTTATTTAATAATAATGCAAGTAGATCCAACCAGCCCATCCTAAAGGAGATCAGTCCTGGGTGTTCATTGGAAGGACTGATGCTGAAACTGAAACTCCAATACTTTGGCCACCTGATGCAAAGAGCTGACTCATTTGAGAAGACCCTAATGCTGGGAAAGATTGAGGGCAGGAGGAGAAGGGGATGACAGAGGATGAGATGGTTGGATGGCATCACTGACTCAATGGACATGGGTTTGGGTGGACTCTGGGAGTGGGTGATGGACAGGGAGGCCTGGTGTGCTGCAGTTCATGGGGTCGCAAAGAGTTGGACATGACTGAGTGACTGAACTGAACTGAATGTATAAATCATAGGATGTTTATATTCATTTTTATTTCAAACACTAAGATGTTAAGAGAGAAATACTTATTAACTTCTTTGGACTTTATAAATCTAACTCTTATTTACTTCTTTTGTTTTGAGGGCACAATGGGGAAAATTACTGAGATAACAAAGAACATCATGAACTGAGAGGATTTGGGGATTTCTGGTTCAAGGGTAAAACTTTTTGTGTTCCACTGTTATATTTAATATGGATAACCAACAATGACCTACTGATAATACAGGGCACTCTGCTCAATGTTATGTGGCAGCTGGAATGGGAGAAGATTTTGGGGAAAATAGACACATGAATATGTGTTCACCTGAAACTATCACAACATTGTTAATTGGCTATATCCCAACACAAAATGAAAAGCTAAAGAAATTAAACTTTTTGCATTCAAACCTATGGTGTTCATATTATTTCTGACATGTGTCCTCCTAGGGTAGAGTCCTCCAGCTTTGGCTCTAGTGTCTTCTGATCATTTTCTAAATTTACATTTAGAGGTGTTCAGTTGTGGTAATGGGCTGTCTCTTTACCTTCATTATGAGGACTCCCTTCACTTCTTGGTTGTGATAAATCACTCACTTTCGCTTATCTTTGTTCATTCTTTTATTTTTCTGGAGGATATCGCCAGCACTTTCCTGGGACAGATCTTTTATTTTTAATAGTTTCAATGTCTGGAGATGTAACATTTTTATCTCTCTAACAATGTATAAGCCACTTGTCATCCTCCCATCATCTTTTCCTTTTAATATAAATGTTATGAAGCTACAAATATATTTTAGTTAGTACAATTAAAATTATATTTTGGTCTCATTCTCCATTTTCTTCAGAAGTGGTTTTCAAGGAAGGAACATGGCAGAGACATCTTTCTTCAAGAGATATTTAGCTTTTATATTGAATACCTGAACTTCTGTAGCATTAAAATTTTTTTAAAATGGTGTGTCTACATTGCATTTAAATTGAAGAATTATTTTCTTATAAAAGAACAACTTAAAGTGATTATTGGCAATCAAATAAAATTTGAAATTCAAAATTTCATGAACACTAGAATTATACATAATTTTGACAAGAAGAGAGTAGAAACTCCTCACTGTATGATATTTCTCATACCTCACCTTCAGAATCACCTTTGGTGATCAATGCAAAGAAATAGAGGAAAACAACAGAATGGGAAAGACTAGGGATCTCTTCAAGAAAATTAGAGATACCAAGGGAACATTTAATGTAAAGATTGGCTCAATAAAGGATAGAAATAGTATGGACCTAACAGAAGCAGAAGATATTAAGAAGAGGTGGCAAGAATACACAGAAGAACTGTACAAAAAAGATCTTCATGACCCAGATAATCTTGATGGTGTGATCACTCACCTAGAGCCAGACATCCTGGAATGTGAAGTTAAGTGGGCCTTAGGAAGCACCACTACGAACAAAGCTAGTGGAGGTGAAGGAATTCCAGTTGAGCTATTTCAAATCCTGAAAGATGATGCTGTGAAAGTGCTGCACTCAATATGCCAGCACATTTGGAAAACTCAGCAGTGGCCACAGGACTGGAAAAGGTCAGTTTTCATTCCCGTCCCTAAGAAAGGCAATCCCAAAGAATGCTCAAACTACCACATAATTGCACTCATCTCACATGCTAATAAAGCAATGCTCAAAATTCTCCAAGCCAGGCTTCAACAACACATGAATAGCAAACTTCCAGGTGTTCAAGCTGGTTTTAGAACAGGCAGAGGAACCAGAGATCAAATTGCTAACATCTGTTGGATCATCAAAAAAGTGAGAGAATTCCAGAAAAACATCTACTTCTGCTTTTCACTGACTGTGTCAAAGCCTTTGACTATGTGGATCACAATAAGCTGTGGAAAATTTTGAAAGAGATGGAAATACCAGACCACCTGACCTGCTTCTTGAGAAACATATGCAGATCAGGAAGCGACAGTTAGAACTGGACAGGAACAACAGACTGGTTCCAAATAGGAAAAGGAGTACATCAAGGCTATATACTGTCATCCTGCTTATTTAACTTATATGCAGTGTACATCATGAGAAACGTTGGGCTTGATGAAGCACAAGCTGGAATCAAGATTGCCGGGAGAAATAACCTAATCATGGAAATAGCCTAATCATGGATCATGGCATCCAGCCTCATTCATTTAAGTTCAGTTCAGTTCAGTCACTCAGTTGTGTCTGACTCTTTGCAATCCCATGGACAGCAACACACCAGGCTTCTGTGTCCATCACCCATCTCCGGAGCTTGCTCAAACTCATGTCCATTGAGTTGGTGATGCCATCCAACCATCTCATCCTCTGTCTTCCCATTCTACTCCTGCTTTCCATTTTTCGCAGCATCAGGGTCTTTTCCAATGAGTCAGTTCTTCTCATCAGGTGGCCAAAGTACTGGAGCTTCAGCTTCAGCATCAGTCCTTTCAATGAATAGTCAGGACCAATTTCTTCTAGGATTGACTGACTGGATCTCTTTGCAGTCCAAGGGATTCTCAAGAGTCTTCTCCAACACCACAGTTCAAAAGCATCTATTCTTCAATACTCAGCTTTCTTGATAGTCCAACTGTCATATCCATACATGACTAGTGGAAAAACCATAGCCTTGGCTAGATGGACCTTTGTTGGCAAAGTAATGTCTCTGCTTTTTAATATGCTGTCTAGGTTGGTCACAACTTTCCTTCCAAGGAGTAAGTGTCTTTGAATTTCATGGCTGCAGTCACCATCTGCAGTGATTTGGGAGCCCCCCAAAATAAAGTCTGCTACTGCTTCCCCATTTACTTACCATGAAGTGATGGGACTGGATGCCATGATCTTAGTTTTCTGAATGTTGAGTTTTCAGCCAGCTTTTTCACTCTCCTCTTTCAGTTTCATCAAGAGGCTCTTTAGTTCTTCTCTTTCTGCCATAATGTGGTGTCATCTGCATATCTGAGGTTATTGATATTTCTCCCGGCAATCTTGATTCCAGCTTGTGCTTCATGCAACCCAGCATTTCACATGATTGTCTCTCCATATAAGTTAAATAAGCAGGATGAGAACATACAGCCTTGACGTACTCCTTTTCCTATTTGGGACCAGTCTGTTGTTCCATGTACAGTTCGAATTGTTGCTTCTTGACCTGCATACAGATTTCTCATTACTTCACAGCAAATAGAGAGGACAAGGTGGAAGTAGTTTGGCACTCTGTGATGATCTAGAGGGGTGGGATGGGGGCATGTGAGGGTGGCTTAAGAGGGAGGTGATATATGTATAATTATGACTGATTTGCATTGTTGTATGGTAGAAAACAGCAGAACATTGTAAAGCAAATTTCCTCTGATTAAAAATAAATAATTTTTAAAAAATTAAAAAATATTTTATTTCCTGAAGGAAGACATTTTGTTCAGATGTTTTTGTTTCACCCTGAGAGTGCTTTAGCATGTCTGTTCAATTTTCCTGGTATTATATCTTGCCACATTTTCTTCTATTTTTAAGCATAAACAAAAAGAATAAATGCATTCTTTCCTTAAGTTAATATAATAAAGTATTAGTTTCTGCTATTTGGGACAAGACTGATATGTGGGTGTAAAACTCGATATATTCTTAACAACTAGACCAGAGTGTAGTAATTTTTTATGTCAAGAGACAGAAAGTAAATTTTTAGGTTTTGCAGGTGTATCACTTGCAAATATCTCAACTCTGATGCTGTAGTGTGAAAAAGAGCTAAAGACTATACTTAACAGCATTATCACATTTGTGTTCTAATAAAATTTAATCTATGAACAGATCATAGTGAATTTGATCCATAGATCATAGTTTACTGATCTCTGCCCTTGACAACATTATTTGGAGAAAAATAAATAATTTGAGAAATTTATAATGATAGAAATGATCACATTTATAGGAGAAAGTAATAATTGGTTTATATACATAATGTTTATTGGTATGTTTGATGTAGTATATCTATCTGATTTCTATAACTTATAGAGCTGAGAATTATTACTTAAACTTGTAATCAGTTAAACTACTCATTTATTAGATCATGCCTTTTTTAGCCTGTTTAAATAGTCAGATGGTTTTTTATTTTAACTGTGCTTTATTCTAATTCTTTTTTTTACTTCACTATAAGAAGTATTCTTGTGAGGGGTATGTCAGCAGTGATTGTGGCTTCCATTGGATCTCTGTATTCATGTCTTAATGACCCTGTGTGTAATCTTAGAACAACAGAAAATTGCACACAATGCCCACTTCAATCACCAACACTTCATCAGAAAGAAAATGTTTGTATATGTTCCAATGGCACAGCCAGAACAAGTAGGGGAGAGAAAACCTCAGTGGTTTTCATTTCTTATTTTTTCCCATTAAAATTCTCTGAGTTGATGATCAAAAACAAAATTAGGATGGCAAGATGCTTTAGGAAGTCAGCAGCCATCACGTGTTTTGAAATTTTGAGACATTGTCTGGTCTACCAAGGTAACGATAAATAATGATTCTTCTACCAGGGGAGCAATATCATATACAGTTTAATGATCTTTCTGCGCTTGCCCTTTGTATGTCCTCACACAATTTGAAAAATGAATTTTGGTTGAAAACACATTCTGTGGAATCAAACAAAGACAAAGTCAGAAGAAATATAAATGGACTATTGGAAGTTGAATCCAGCTTTATGCCTCAGACATTTCCAATGATTTATTTGCCCCTGTTCTCTTAAAGGTTTTAGTTCAGCAATAGAATTTAACCTCATACCAAAGAACATGGCTTTAAGAAGTAAGATTATTAATCCTCCATTTGAACTTCAAGGGAAGATGTTTTCTTCAGGATACTTAACATTTCCTTGAAATAACACAACTAAGAATGAGAGATAGCATATTTTATGCTAAATGGATTTCTGAAATCAACATAAAATGCCTAAGTGTATTTGAAGTCTGCTGGAGAACCTTCATTTTTTTCTCTTTATACTGACCTCTTGAAAAATTATTGTTCTTTAGGAAAAAATTATTTAATATAGAATCCAACATTCTGCTTAATATTAAGACTCTATAACATGAAAATTACTTACTCCTTGGAAGGAAAGTTATGACCAAGCTAGATAGCATATTAAAAAGCAGAGACATTACTTTGCCAACAAAGGTCTGTCTAGTCAAGGCTATGGTTTTTCCAGTGGTCATGTATGGATGTGAGAGTTGGACTATAAAGAAAGCTGAGTGCTGAAGAATAGATGCTTTTGAACTGTGGTGTTGGAGAAGACTCTTGAGAGTCCCTTTGATAGCAAGGAGGTCCAACCAGTCCACCCTAAAGGAAATCAGTCCTGAATATTCATTGGAAGGACTGATGTTGAAGCTGAAACTCCAATACTTTGGCCACCTGATGCAAAGGGCTGACTCATTTGAAAAGACCTTGATGCTTGGAAAGATTGAAGGTGGGAAGAGAAGGGGACGGCAGAGGATGATGTGGTTGGATGGCGTTGCCGTCTCAATGGACATGAGTTTGAATGGACTCTGGGAACTGGTGATGGCGTGCTGCAGTCCAAGGGGATGCAGAGTCTGACACAACTGAGCAACTGAACTGAACTGAACTGATAACATGAAAATTAGAATATATATGCATAAATATACAATGTCTCAAAAGGCATGTTTTAGTAAACCCAAATTGAACTCAAATATTTAAAGTTAAGCTATAATTTTAGAAGTTATGTGTCAGTATATTCAACGTTTGTGAAAATACATCCTTCTGTATTCATTGTAAAGTAGCTGTTTTCCTCACACTTAACAGATATCCCTGCTTGACTAACATCTAAGATTTTGTGTCAGAGACCATATCTTGGCCAGTGTCTTCTTCAACTTGACCTGCCTGCAAAATTCTTGGAAAACCAAGCCAGAGTTTCATCAGAATCATTGTTGAAGTTAAATAAATGGAGAAGAAGTCAGCCTAGGTTTATGTTATATTTATTCTTTCCCCAAGCTGTAGTTTTCTGTCGCTTGCTTTTTCTGTTTTTGAGAAATAATACATAGAAAAAGAAGTTGACTTACTCACACTATAAAATGAGTACTCACTAGATAATCTTGGCAAATTTGGAAGAAGGTGCTGGAGGTGGGAGAAAAGGAATATAGTTTAACTTTTTCAACCTGAATTACAAATTTTATTTATTATTAAAAAGAAATGATAAAAACATGACAAAACATTTTGGACAGATTACTGCAAAACATAATATAGGTGGCTTGTGTTTCACATTTTTATATGTTCCCCATTTTTCAACACAAGCTTCACTCTTACTAGTGGCCATGCAATATTATAAAAATTAATATTACAATTCTGTTTTTTCATAAATTTCATAGATTTATTTTTTCTTCATTTTGCTTCTTTTATGAATAACACACAAATCAACAGATTGTTTCATTCAATTTTTCCTCTTTTTTAGATTTATTTCCTTTATAAAAATCTCAGTAATTTGAGTTAGAAAAGTGAACTTTTTGAACTTATTTTACTAAGTTGAATTATAAAACTGTGATAACTTACATTATCACTAGTTTAGATTTACTAGTCTCATACATTTGGCAAGCATTATGTTCTAATGTTTCTTTCTTTTTATTTTTGCACATTCAGTTAAAATCACTTATGATTTTGCTTAATAAACATTTTCTAAGCACCACTTTGTCAGATATTGCTCAAAGTTCAGAGAAACCAGATACAAGCAGACACAAAAAGTTATTGCTTTCATACAGCAAATTTTCACTCTGGAATCTTCACCAACATACATTTTGTTTTTGATTTGTCTCTAAGAAAATGCAAAATATTTGTTTAGGCCAGAAACTATTATAAATGTTTCATTTAGATTAAATAATTTATTCTCTAGAATACCTTTGTAAGATGTAGTAGATGGATGGATGGATAGATCCCTATTTTTTCAGAGAATTAGAAAGCAAAGAGATGGCCAATATTTCTAAGATCACACAGCCAGAAAATGGTGCCAGTAAGACTGAGACCAGGAAGACTGACTCCAGAGATTTCTTATCTAATGATCATGTTCTGTGTCCGCTTGGTGATTTTCAGCAGAGACAGATACTCTCAATAAATTTTGTCAATTGTCTTTATACATCCTCTCATGTTTATTCAGATGTTGATACTGTCCTTCTAAATGTCTAAGAGCAATGAATATAACATTTAAAGGAATTTGTTAACAGTACTAACTTCAGAATCGCACAGACCAGAATTTGAGCTCAGTGCACCTTAAATCTTTGTCATCATGGGAAAAATGCTCAGTCTCTCTAGCACATTCTTTCCTCATCTATAGGTATAATGCTAGGTTTGCTTGAAGAGTTGCTGTGAGGGTCAAGTAGGATAAGAGATGTGTGCTTCTAGCTCAGCATCTAGCACATAGGGACTGTACACCACATTTGATTTCTTAATATATTGGGTCAGCCAGAATGTTCTTTTGAGCTTTTCCATAAGATGTTACAGAAAAACCCATACAACCAATAAATATCAAAGGACCTCAAATATTTGATAGTAAAAGTTTTACTATAGAAAGCATAAGGTGGAAATCTTTGGCATAACACAGATATTGTGCCATCAGAGAATGTGGGACTTTGGCCAGCCAGAGCCTAGCAAAGGATTCAGGCACATCAGTGGCGAGCTTTGTAAATTTCAAAACTGTGCAATGAGGGAGGGAAATCTTATGCCGATAAAATCTAGGACGGCTTTCCTGGTCATTGTTGTCTAGTTCCTCTCTTCTGATTGGACCACAGCTGTGATGGACAAGTCATGAATTCATAGCCTTTGTATATGTGTTTCAAGGTGTGCTAGCCACTGTTCCTTTAATAAGGAGCTCTGTCCATCTACAAGGGCATTTATAGAGCACTTAAGCTGCTTTGTTGAATTTGATGACAGTATTTAAAATGATACTATTTGCAGTACATCTACGTAGTATTAATGGATATGAGACTTTAAGTGTTTATGACATAGCAATTTATAAGAACTTGAATTTAGGTATTTCATGAGGAGGTAAGTTCAATGGCATCTCAATTAGTTTAGGGTCATTTGACGATGATTGCTTGAAGAATCAAGTTGTCCAAGTCTTAGTTTCCTCAAGTACAAACTCTAGATATTCTTCTCCAGAGTCCTTTACATACACATCTTCTCCTTCCATAGAGTAACCTTGAAGAAGATTTTTGAATCCTCTCCACATGAGTAGACTGCCTATCTCCTCAGGCATGTTAACAGAGATAAGTGGATTTAAACTTCTAAATCTTATGCCCACCTCCTTTTATTCCCCTCCCTATCCACAAAAATGTACCGCTAAAAGAAATGATTGGTACTGTATAGCACATGGAATGCTACTCAATGTTATGTGCCAACCTAGATGGGAGGGAAATTTAGGGGAGAATGGGTTACATGCATATGGTGTGGCTGAGTCCCTTTGCTGTCCATCCGAAATTATCACAACAATGTTAACTGGCTATACCCTAATACAAAATAAAAAGTTAAAAAAAAAATGATTGGGGTATGACAAACTCATTTTCAATTCATAGAGTATTGTGGGTACATTAAATTCAGTAAAATAAGGGAAGGAAGTTTGGAAGAGAGAGTAATCCTGTCTCACTGTCATCAAATGAATCATCTTTTTGGTCTGCGTGGTAGGAAGATGTACAGGTTATGATTTCCTGACTGGGAAAGCTCTAAGACCAACCTCCTCTACTTTTCCCTTGCATAGAATAGATACCCACAGTCTAGTGTCTACTGAATCTAGTGTCTACATCTGAGTTTTACAGAAACTAAATTAACTTGGCTGAGAGGTGGAAGAGAGTGAGAGAGGAGCTGATAAATGTACATGGTAACATAACAGATATCCAGGATTCTGGGCAGTTTCGTAGCAGACTACCTTCACTTGAAACTTCAAAGCTATGGGAGCATAAATAAAATGGATGCTTATATTTTAAATCAACCCCTCCTTAATAACCATTAGTGTCTTGCAAAGGTTTTCTTTTCAAGATAACTAACCTGGTTAAGTGTTGGTGGCCATAAGAAACTATTTAACACATTTATTACTGTTTTTTTTTTTTTTTTCTTTTGGCCATACTGCACAGCATGAAGGATCTTAATTTCCCCATCAGGGTTGGAACCAGTGTCCCCTGCATTGGAAGCATGGAATCTTAGCCACTGAACCACCAGGGAAGTCCCTATTCCTATTTTAATCTGAGAAAACTGTGTCACATAGGGAAGCCAAATCACTTTCCCAAGCTTACAGAATCAATCACTGACCAATGGTAGCCCCCCAAAATCTGGATCTTTGTCAGGAAGCATTTAAGAAAAGGGTTTCTGTGTGCTGTTCTGGATCTGTCAGAAACTCTCTGGCCCTTACTAATTCCTGAATATTCAGGAATTAAGAGCAGAGGCACGCTTTTCCCGGGGCTGAGGAATCCAGAATTTCCTTTGTTAGTTTCTCTTTATGGTGATAAGTACCCTCTTCTGTCTTTAATAGGGATTGCCTTGTATTTTGTAAGTCTGGAATTTTAATCTTTATCTTTGCTGAGAATAACTACCTTGTAAGACAGTATATATGCCCACGCCATGTTGATTAAAACACCTTTGCTCCATCAGAGCTTTGGTCCCCATATCTGTCTGTCTTTATTTCTCTTCCTCTCTTTCTCTTTATCTCGCTATTTCTGGCTGATTCCCTGGAACATGAAATCTAGCTGCTTAACCCAGGGAATATTAGCCTCTTTCCTTCTTTCACTTTCTCATCGTCGACTCCAGACCACCAGGTTCTGGTCCATTAAAGGACCAACAGATCTCTGCCATCTGCTGCCTCTTTCTATTTCCCTGTCCCATTTTCTCCCTTCTCTCTCTGAAATTAAAATCAAGAATGCTGTTTACATAGACTTGCACTGATGCTCAGCAATTAGTGGCAATGATAAGACTTCCCAAATCCCTTTTTTGTAGTGAGAATGATACAAATAAAATCTAAATGAATGAATACCATTTCAAATGCCTGGGCATTTTAAGAATGATCTCACACAAATGCAAATACCTAGGGAGCTGTAATTGAGCTGAGAATATGACTGGGTTGCAGCTGTCTTTAAAAACAGTTCAACAGGTAACCTCAGAAATTAAGGGAACTCTGTTGATGCAACAGAAGCTAAAATGGATTCTAAAAACCCTGAACACATTTTTTAAGGAATAGATTTTTAAATTGAATTATAGTTGACTTATGATATTAGTTTCAAATATAAAACACAGCAATTCCATATTTTTATAGATTATACTCCATACATTGTCACCCACTTATTTAACTTATATGCAGAGTACATCATGCGAAATGCCAGTCTGGCTGAAGCACAAGCTATAATCAAGATTGCCAGAAGAAATATCAATAACCTCAGATATGCAGATGACATCACCCTTATGGCAGAAAGCAAAGAGGAACTAAAGAGCCTCTTGATGAAAGTGAAAGAGCAGAGTGAAAAAGCTGGCTTAAAACTCAGAATTCAAGAAATGAAGATCATGGCATCTGGTAGCTTCACTTCACAGTAAATAGATGAGGAAGCAATGGAAACAGTAACAGATTTTATTTTTGGGGACTCCAAAATCACTGTGGATGATGACTGCAGCCACAAAATTCAAAGACACTTGCTCCTTGGAGGAAAAGCTATGACAAACCTAGACAGCATATTAAAAAACAGAGATATTACTTTGCCAACAAAGGTCCATATAGTCAAAGCTATGGTTTTTTTCAGTGGTCATGTATGGATGTGAGAGTTGGACTATAAAGAAGGCCAAGCACCAAAGAATTGATGCTTTTGAACCATGGTGTTAGAGAAGATTCTTGAGAGTTCCTTGAACTGCAAGGAAATCAAACCAGTCAATCCTAAATGAAATTAGTCCTGAATATTCATTGCAAGGACTGATACTGAAGTTGAAGCTCCAATACTTCGACCACCTGATGCAAAGAGCCAACTCATTAGAAAACACCCTAATGGAGGGAAAGATCGAAGGCAGGAAGAGAAGGGGATGACAGAGGATGAAATGGTTGGATGGCATCACTGACTCAATGGAGATGAGTTTGCACAAACTCTTCCCTGTTTGGACAGGGAAGCCTGGAGTGCTGTAGTCCATGGGGTTGCAAAGAGTCGGACACAACTGAGTGACTGAACAACAATAACAACAAACGTACTCCATATATAGGCTTCCCTGATAAAGCTAGTAAAGAATCCGTCTGCAATGCAGAAGATTCCGGTTCGATTCTGGGGTTGGGAATATCCCTTGGAGAAGGGATGCTGCCCACTCCACTTTTCATGGGCTTCCCTGGTGGCTCAGATGGTAAAGAATCCACCTGCAATATGGGAGACCTAAGTTCAATCCCTGGGTTAGGAAGATCCCCTGGAGGAGGACATGGCAACCCACTCCAGTATTCTTGCCTGGAGAATCCCCATGGACAGAGGAGCCTGGCGGGGTACAATCCATGGGATCACAAAGAGTCAGACCCGACTGAGGGACTAAACACACACATACTTCATACAAAGTTATTATAAAATATTAACTATATTCCCTGTGATGTACATCATATCCTTCTAAATTTTATTTTATATGAGAACAATAGTGACCAAAACAAAGTCTGGTCCTTGAACCAGAAGAAGAAAGCCCAAAACCAGATTCCATATTCTCCTAATTCAAAGAGGTTCTTATAAGACTGTTTTTAATAACACCTATGGTTTTTAGTTCATAACTTCAACAAAAGATTATTAAACAGTTATGCCCACTGGAAGAAATGGGACAAAATTTTGTTGGAAATGCAAATAAATCTTTACTGAGCCTGTCTCTGCGGAGAAGGCACTGGCGACCCATTCCAGTACTCTTGCCTGGAAAATCCCATGGATGGAGGAGCCTGGTAGGCTGCAGTCCGCGGGGTCGCTAAGAGTCCGAAACGACTGAGCGACTTCACTTTCACTTTTCACTTTTCACTTTCATGCCTTGGAGAAGGAAATGGCAACCCACTCCAGTGTTCCTGCCTGGAGAATCCCAGGGACGGGGAAGCCTGGTGGGCTGCCGTCTATGGGGTCGCACAGAGTCGGACACGACTGATGCGACTTAGCAGCAGCAGCAGCAGCAGAGCCTGTCTCTGACACCATGGAATCATAGTTTTGTTTATTTCTTCTGTTAGCTTACTGCTTATTTCTCCTGAGTTTCTTGTCAAATAGCTGTGATTTCTTTTTGGTGAAAACAAAAAAAAATCAATGAACAATTTTATCCCTTAAAAATAAATAAAAAGAGCCCTCAAAGAGCTAAAAGTAAAAGCAAAAGAGATAACGATGCTTGCAGGTTCCATTATTGAGAATGTCCTCATCTGTCTCTGATGCATGGGAAACAAGTGCTGGTCTTTAGGCTAACATCTTCAGTTTCTGAACTATATAGATGCACTTAAAAGAGGAGGTGGGAGTGTGCAGGACAGGGAGACAGGGAGGAAAAGAGAACAGGCTCTCATTTCCAGGGGATGGAAGGAGAGGATAGGTGGCAAAATGTGTTTCATTCATTTTCCATCCTTCATTAGGGACCTAAACTGTCAGTCTCAGAAAGTCATTGCATAGTGATCCTTTAAAAATAATTCTTGCATTTTTTACAATATTATTTCCTTTTATCAGCCAGTCTAAACAAGGAGTATGAGTGTGTGTATACATACATGTGCATGTGTGCATATATGTATACATACATGTAGATATTAATAGTTTATCAGTGCCTACATGTAGATGTATCTACATTTAAGTTTTTATGCACACACAGATATATATGCATATTTTAAACATACTCATCTTGAGTACCATTCTGATTCAAACATGTGTGAAATTACAAAATAGTAAATACACAGTCCCTGCATTTATAAAATTTATAGTCTGGTGAAAGGCAATAAAGAAATACTAAAATTTTATTAATGCATCAAAAAGAAGAAATACAAAGATGGTTCAATTCTACTTAGTATCCAGTTAATATACCACATAAATATGATGAAATATGTAGAAATCTATTGATTCTTTACTAATAATGTTTAAGCTATTGATTTGTTACTAAAATAATTCAGGTTTTTCATGGCACCCAGAATTAAGTGAAACATTAATTTAAATATCAAAGACAAATTAATAGCTAAACTAAAAGAAGCATGGACATTAATGAAATATGGGTGGCAGTGGTATCTGCAATCTTATAAAGAGTTTAAAATATCAGAAAGAAATGTCAATGTATGTGGCTGCATGAAATGTTTACAGATCAAAAAAGAAAAGTAAAAAACTAAGAAAGGTATTTATAGTCATATGATAGGCCAAATATGCATGTTTTAATATACACAGAGCTCAGGCAAGTAAATTAGAAACCCCAAGTATTTGAAATGTCTAACTGACAGAGAAATAAAAGGGAAAATTTTTTCTAAAAGTAAAAAACAATGAATACATATCAAACAGATTCAAACTCACTAATACTCTAAAGTGTATTTTAAAATGTAATATTATATTTTACATAGCTATAAATTATTTAACATGTATAAATAATAGCTGATAATATTTAATAATAGGTGACAATGTTATGAGATAATGTTAATGTTTTTATATGGTCAGCAAATACTAATAAAGACTGTATTCATTGGATAAAGGTATCCATGTTAATTCACAAATAAATAAGGAAAATTAGGAATGTCGGTTTATTAGTGAATCATGTAACAAGTCTAAAAAATAGAACAATGGACTTCAGGGAGTAATCCAGTATTGGCAGAAGGATGAATTAGATAATTTAATATGTATTTTCCACGTCTGATTCACATGGTTATGTAAGCAATAAACTTATTTCTTCTATGGTTAGGCCAAGAACATGCCAGATAAAAATATGGTTCTTCGAAATACTGGGAGAATTTAATTTGAGAAAAAATTATATAAGACACATTGTAATCCGTATTGCAGAATGAATAAAACTGCTTTTTGAAAATTTTTCCAAGTCTACTATTAGCAGAAGTTAGATTTACGAAACAAAGGTATCTAATGACTAGTAGTGGTTGAAGGACTGAGTAAAACGATAAAAGTGGAATTCACAACTGGCTCTAAAAGGTAATCCCCTCAGTTTCTGGGGTCCTCTTATCAGAGTCAACTGACTGCAAGAAACTGAAGTGTCTCTCTAAATCTGAAAAAAAAAAAGAAAAGAAAAGTAAAAAAAAAAAAAAAAAACCACCGAGCACTAAGAAGAGGCATGAAACCTCGGTAAACATTGCTCACAAACTGAAAGGTGATTTGGAGTGGACGCTTGTTGTCAGGATAATAGTGAGTCTTTTTTTTTTTTTTTCCATGATTATCTTCCTCTTAATTTTGGATGTAGGGAAGAATTTAACATGGGAAACTTCATAACTTTCCACTACAGAGAAAGGAGGGAGAGAGCGGAGGGGTAGTGAGAACAGTAGAAACATACTAGAGGCAACATTTTTTTCTTGTTCATCTCTCTGGAGGAAAATGTTTCTAAAAGTGAGACCTTAGGAAAATCGTTCTTAAAATGTTATCTACGGGGGAGGTGGAGTGACGGCGTGGCGTGGGCAGGGGGCGAGGTGGAGGGCGGCTGCTAAAGAGAAGTGTGAAGTCTGTACAACCGTATTTCATCTGCTCCCTTAGGCCCTAGCCCCGCTCAAAATGTTAATTTGAGTAATATCTCCCATCCCTTTGTTCCGCTCTCTTTACAAACACACTTCCTCTGCTAGAACCCACCGCATGCAATCCTCAGCAAGACTGGCAAATTGTCTTCTGAAAGGACTGGTGGTCCTGCCGGCAGACACCGGCCCTCGGCTGTGCTCCAGCCCCCCTGGAGGAGTTGGGGTGATTCTGTAGCTTGGGGATTTCATGAGGCAACTGTTCAAGGAAGGAACGACTAACAAGGCTATTGAGTCTTTTTTTTTTTTTTTTTAAATTTTGGTGAAAGGGAAAGGTTCACATCTGGCCAAAAAGTAATTCAAAACATGAAACTCTTAATATTTGTCTTATTCTGTCTTCTATAGTGCCTGCTGCATGGTGACCTCAGATGAAAAAGGCAAAGGCTGATTCCAACTCTGAGATTTTTGCCTCGTAAATATGTGTTTGAGCATCAAAGAAATGTTGAACAACATATATTATTAAGATTTAATGCATAAAAGAATTTTAATTTTCTTTTCTAACCTGTATCTGCTTTTGCTCACCATCCCACTTCAGGGAACTTGGAGGGGTTTTTTTGGAGACTCTATTGTAACTCGACTTTTTGCCTTTTTTTTTTTTTTTTGACTTTTTGCTTTTGAACTGTGGTGTTGCAAAAGACTCTTGAGAGTCCCTTGGATGGCAAGGAGATTCAACCAGTCTATTCTAAAGGAAATCAGTCCTGAATATTCATTGGAAGGACTGATGTTGAAGCTGAAACTCCAGTGCTTTGGCCACCTGATGCGGAGAGCTGACATTTGAAAAGACCCTGATGCTGGGAAAGATTGAAGGTGGGAGTGGATGGGGACGACAGAGGATGAGATGGTTGGATGGCATCACCAACTCAATGGACATGAGTTTGAGTAAACTCTGGGAGTTGGTGATGGACAGGGAGGCCTGGCATGCTGCAGTTCATGGGGTCACAAAGAGTCAGACACGACTGAACGACTGAACTGACTGACTGATGGACTTTAACACATTCCAGTTTTATTTTGTATAATTGTGGGATAAACTTGCCTTTAATAGCTTCAAAAATTAATGTGCCATATGTAATCTTACAGAGAAGGCAATGGCACCCCACTCTAGTACTCTTGCCTGGAAAATCTCATGGACAGAGGAGCCTGGTAGGCTGCAGTCCATGGGGTCTCTAAGAGTCGGAGACTACTGAGCGACTTCACTTTCACTTTTCACTTGCATGCTTTGGAGAAGGAAATGGCAACCCACTCCAGAGTTCTTGCCTGGAGAATCCCAGGGACGGCAGAGCCTGGTGGGCTGCCATCTATGGGGTGGCACAGAGTCGGACATGACTGAAGTGACTTAGCAGCAGCAGCAGCATGTAGTCTTAACACTGGGAAAAGCCTTTTCCTTCAGAAAGGGAGAGTCAGAGAACCCTTCCTCATGAGCCTCTGTTCTTGGTAAAGACACAAAGAAGAATCTGAAGTCTTAGCCTTGACTAAAGCCAGTTTATTGAAGAAAGAACAGAAAGAACACCTCAAGGGAGAGGGGAGCCAGGCCAAGAAAGCTGCTGGCAAGAGAATGATGAGGTAGGGGGTCTTCAAGACAAGGCTTTTAGACATTCATTCAAGGTGGGTGCGGGATTGACAGTTCTGATTGACAGTTGCAAGTTACATAACAACAGACTTTATTGCCCATGTCTTTCCCATAATTCAGTCTATTATAATCAAATGTATGTATAGAATATTTATGAACCCTTAATGGGCTCCTGGCTGCCTAAGGTCACTTGAGGACACATCTGTGCATCAGACAGCGCTGCATCAGGCCGCATGTGCTGGAGTTGGAAAAGTCTCTACAGTTATTTTGTAGCATATCTGTGAGCTCTCCTGGACCACACTGGGGCCTGTATTGGGTCAGGTTTAGAGATCAGCTTGAATCTTTTTCAGCTAGGCCACCTCTTCTTGCTCATGTGCAACTTCCTATCTAACATTTCTAATCTGAAAGAAAAATCTGCAAAAAGCATGATTGACTAGGTTACATTTTGACCAAAAATTTATAAAAGTAGAAGTTAAAAATTACCCTGGAAGAGTTATCTGCATATACATGATAAACAAAGTTAATCTAAATAAAGAAAATTGGTTTTTTTTTTAATAAATAAGAAAAAGGCCAATATACCAAGGGAAGAATGACAAAGATCAGAAATTACAATTAAATAAAATTCAATCTCATTGTCAAAGATGGAAACAATTCAACATATAATAAAATATTCTTTTTCATCTATCAGGAAATCAAATATATAAAACAATGAGTGATTAGCATTGCCAAGGAGGCAGAAATATTGACACATTATAAACACATGCAGGCATACTTAGCAATACTATAATGATTTCTAGAAAACCCATTCAGAAATGTACACTTTGAACCCATTACTCTGTTTGCCTTTAAGAGGTGAAGCTTGAGATAGAAAAGTTAATTAAAGCAAACTTTAGACTTGAATACAAGGTGTTAATTTTGTTCTTACTTTTTGCTTTGTTCAATGTTGAGAAAATATTCTCTCATTGTGCTCATGTGATTAAAACTGACACAATAAAGCTATGCAAAAATTTTCATTCATTTTGATGGTGTGCAGCTCAGAACTTGGTAATAAAATGTATGTGTTAGTCACAGCAACCTATAACATAGAAAGACCCATTCGCCAGGAGTAGGAATGGTTGGCAAACCTTTGGGAGCTAGCCAGGTAACTGAACAGTGTCCAAGGATGTCCCAGCTTCAGCTTCATTTTGGATTTACTCAGTTCTTGGCTGAGATGGCAGAAAGTCAAGAGGAATTAAAGAGCCTCTTGAAGGTGAAAGATGAGAGTGAAAAAGCTGGCTTAAAACTCAACATTCAAAAAACTAAGATCATGGCATCCAGTCTCATCACTTCATGGCAAATGGATGAGGAAACAATGGAAACAGTGACAGACTTCATTTTCTTGGGCTCCAAAATCACTGTGGATGGTGACTGCAGCCATGAAATTAAAAGACACTTGCTTCTTGGAAGAAAAGCAATGACAAATCTAGAGAGTGTATTAAAAAGTAGAGACATGAATTTGCCTTCAATGATCTGTATAGTCAAAGCTCTGGTTTTCCCAATAGTCAAGTATGGATGTGAGAGCTGGACAATAAAAATGACTGAATGCTAAACAACCGATTCCTTCAAACTGTGATGGTGGAGAAGACTCTTGAGAGCCCCTTGAACAACAAGGAGATCAAAGGGATCATTCCTAAAGGAAATCAACCCTGAATTTTCACTGGAAGGACTGATGCTAAAGCTGAAGCTCCAACATTTTGGCCACCTGATGCAAAGAGCCAACTCATTGGAAAAGACTCTGATGCTGGGAAAGATTGAAGGCAGGAAGAGAAGGGGATGACAGAGAATGAGATGGTTGGATGGCATCACCAACTCAACAGACATGAGTTTGAGCAAACTCCAGGAGATTGTGAAGGACAGGGTGGCTTGGGAGGGTACAGTCCATGGGGTCGCAAATAGTCAGAGACTACTGAGAGGCTGAACAAGGTTGAGATGGCATTCATTCAGGTGAAGTGTACAATGGTGGGAGTCCAAGTGTCAATCAAAACTTCAGGGTTAGTCAGGAAGGCTACCATCTCTTCATAGCCATTGCATGCTAAGTCACTTCAGTTGTGTCCAACTCTTTGTGACTCCATGGATTGTAGCCCATCAGGCTCCCCTGTTCATAGGATTCTCCAGGAAAAAATACTGGAGTGGGCTGCCATGCTTTCCTCCAGGGGATCCTCCCAACCCAGGGATTGAACCCACATCGCTGGCATCTACTGCATTGGCAGGTGAAGTTCTTTACCTCTAGCACCACCTGGGAAGCCCATTGCAGAGACCCAAGTCAGGGAGGAAGAGAAGCCATGTCAATGCAAAGATGCAAAGATTCTGAAAATAATGGCCGGGTAACCCTGTATGAAGTATGGGCTAGTAGGCTAAACTAGAGTTGAAGACTGAAGCTAAGTTCCGAAATCTAGGACCCAGGCATTCAGAGAAATGAAAAGTTGAGATCCATAGACCTCTTGGGCAGCTTAGAATTTTCCCCAGGTGATTTGAATACCAGTGTCATCAGAACAAGATGATCTGAGAAGCAATTTCAACAGTGTGGCTTTAGCACTGGGCCAGACCATCACATATCTAAGTGTGTCATTTATTTTTGCCTCTAGTAAGACAGTGGTCAGGACTTGAGTGTACAGATCGAGAATCCCATAGACAAATCCAAGAGGGACTGGAGAAGTAAACAGAGACCAGAGAATCATATCTGGTCATGTCTATATTCTTTTTAATTAAGGGAACAGTACATGTATACCACTTTAGAAAAGAAAAAATAAAAAACAGATTTTCATCCTTCTGCTGCCCTGTCCTACTTCTGATGGGTGGTAACCTCTTTCATTCATTTTTGGATTTAAATCATGCTATGGGCTTCCCAGGTGGCACAGTGGTAAGGAATCTGCCTGCCAATGCAGGAGGAACAAGAGATGTGGTTTGATCCCTGGGTTGGGAAGATCCCCTTGAGGAGGGAATGGCAAACCACTCCAGTATTCTTGCCTGGAAAATTCCATGGACAGAAGAGCCTGACCAGCTAACATCTATGGGGTTGCAAAGAGTTGGACATGACTGAGCACACACACTTCAGTGAACTTCAGTGTTACTGTACCTAATTCTAAACCATTCAGTTTTGTCTTGATTTGTTGGTGTATAAATCCTGGGGCACGTAAATATCTTTTTGCTAAGAAAAATGAGAAATTTAAGTTATGATAATCCTATTTGACTGTATGAACTCTGTTATTTTTAAATTCTTCTCCTGGTTACTTTTTATAAATATATTTAATAATATTGAATTACTCCCTCTCTTTAAAAAAAATCAATTTTGAGCATATGTAATGAGGTGGCACTAGTGGTAAAGAGCCTGCCTGTCCATGCAGGAGACCTAAGAGACTTGAGTTCAACCCCTGAGTTGGGAAGATACCCTGGAAGAGGTCACAGTAGCCCACTTCCGTATTCTTGCCTAGAGCATCCCAAGGACAAAAGAGCCTGGCTGGTTATAGTCCATAGGGCGCAAAGAATCAGACATGACTGAAGCAGCTTACCACAATGAGTCTCTATAATTTAACATGTATTAAACAGTATTAGTAACTACATAACAAACAAACCTCAATTCAAAAAGTTTAACTTCTCACCCACATCACAGCTTCTTGTACATTTTCTTATTGAAAGTTCCAGGCTGATGGAGTAGTTGGCACTTGCTAGTTGACCTGACAGAAGAAAGGGAGTTTGGGGAGAGTTTCCAACCAGTAATTAAAAGCTCTAACCCAGATCATTCTTGTCACTTTTGCTCAAGACTCACAGTGCCCAAATTATTAAAAGTTAGAATTCATCTTTTTAACTTCTTTGGAGAGCTCATAAATACACACACTTACATTTGTTGGGGATTTTCATTTGAATTTTACAACAGCAACAAAATGAGATCAAGATGAGAGGATAAAGAGAGAAAGCACTGAAGTAAGAGCCAGCAGACTTGATGTCAAGATGTTTCCTGTGTCTACCATGATGTAGCTATTTAGAAAGCCTTTTGACTTCTTTGAGCTGTATTTCCTACAATTATCTGATCACAAAGATCCCTTTTTAAGGCCATTGTAAGAAATATTATTACACTTTCTAGACCCTAAATAAACTCATGGCATCTGTCTTATATAGGTGATGGCACCACGTTCCCTACCTCAGTTTTGCAATACACTCTCTTCTTTGCTTTAAGACCTCTCTCTCAGGTCTCACAAACTCTGGCTCAAGGCACTCTACTTGGCAAAATGTAGTGAAAAGGGATTATAAGACTGCACCCAAACTAATGATCACTTTAGCTTGATCACTGAAAGCTAAAGGACTCTAAACTAAACAACTACCTTCTTTGACTAGAGAATGAGATACCTTCTTGGGTGGTGAAATTGCCTTAGAACAGTACTTGGCACATGGTAAGTACTAGTCAAATATTAGTTTCCTTATTTCTGGGCCATATGTGTCCTTGGCTGGAGCCTAATTATATGCCTGCTGTTAGCCAGGGTGAAACAGAGGCACCCAAAGTTTCAAACTGAAATTAACTTAAGCTCAAGGCAAGAACAGAGAAGTTCCCTGGCTCTGATCCTGATCCTATGACTCTGTTTTTCACTAAGAGGTAAGTAGGGCTTGGTTTGACATGGACAGGGGAACATGCGGGTGCCTTTCTCTCCTCTAGTTACAGTTTCCTAAACAGAAAAAATAAACTGTTCCCTTTAAGCCTCAGCATCAGCTCTATTTCACAACCACTCTTGTTTCCAGTGTGGAAGCTTAATTTGGCTGCTATTGACAAGAATATAATTGCTGTGTAAAGGGGGGAAATGTATAAATTTTGAACAATGTACCAATGACCAATGCACACACACACACACACACACACATTTTCAGTGTCTTTCTCTGCTCTGCCTGCCCCTCCTCTCCCAATTTGGTTTTTTTTAATCAAAAAGAAAAGGTCAACATTATAAGAAAAGTACAACACCCTAAATGACCTTTTAGATATATTTACACTATTGATGGCTCAGATTGTATGGTAAAGAATTTGCCTCAATGCAATAGGCCTGGGTTCGATCCCTGGGTTGGGAAGATCCCTCGGAAGGAGGGCCTGACGACTCACTCCAGTATTCTTGCCTGGAGAATTTCCATGGGCAGAGGAGCCTGGCTGACTACAGTCCATGGGGTCGCAGAGTCAGGCATGAGTCAGTAACTAAGCACCCACACACATAGTTCAGTTCAGTTCAGTCACTCAATCGTGTCCAACTCTTTGCGACCCCATGAATTGCAGGATGCCAGGCTTCCCTGTCCATCACCAACTCCCGGAGTTTACTCAAACTCATGCCCATTGAGTCGGTGATGCCATCCAGCCATCTTATCCTCTGTCGTCCCCTCCTCCTCCTGCCCCTAATCCCTCCCAGCATCAGGGTCTTCTCCAATGAGTCAACTCTTCACATGAGGTGGCCAAAGTATTGGAGTTTCAGCTTCAGCATCAGTCCTTCCAATGAATATCCAGGACTGATCTCCTTTAGGATGGACTGGTTGGATCTTCTCGCAGTCCAAGGGACTCTCAAGAGTCTTCTCCAACACCACAGTTCAAAAGCATCAATTTTTCAGTGCTCAGCTTTCTTCACAGTCCAACTCTCACATCCATACATGACCACTGGAAAAACCATAGCCTTGACTAGATGGACCTTTGTTGGCAAAGTAATGTCTCTGCTTTTTAATATGCTATCTACGTTGGTCATAACTTTCCTTCCAAGGAGTAAGCGTCTTTTAATTTCATGGCTGCAGTCACCATCCGCAGTATTGATACTATATAAAATACATAGCTAATGAGAACCTACTGTATAGCACAGGGAACTCTACTCAGTGCTCTGTGGTGACATAAATAGGAAGAAAATCCCCCAAGGAGGAGACATGTGTACATGCATAGCTAATTCACTTAGCTGTACAGTAGAAATCAACACAACACTGTAAAGCAACCACAAATAAGAATTAAAAAATAAAGTCTCTAGAAGTGATTACAACAAACAAACAAACCAGGTGCCAGAAAGGAAAGTCAAGTAAAAGCTGATCAGGGGTGGAATGAATTCAGTCCGCTGTAGCTCACTGACATAGAATAAAGTGATTTGCAATGCAAAATGGTCTGTACTTGTCTACATGATGAAAGAAGGGCTCTGTGATGTCCTAAGGATCGTGTTAATGCTTAATTGCTTAACAGAGTTATTCCACATAAAACAGGGCTATCTTGTGTCCATGAAAACTTTAATAGACAATGAAATAGTACTTAACTCTAAAATTACTAAAGCACTGGAATGTAATTGAGATTTTAATATATAGATTTTCCCACAATAACTTTATTTGCATGAAAAAATACAATACAGACTCTCAGAAGAAGAAAAAAGACGTGACAAAAATATAGAGTGGACTCTGTGTATGTGTGCATGTGTGTATCATTATTTTACATTTGCACCCAATGAAATAAGTAAAGGTTAAAATAAGTTTACAACAGCTAGGACATGGAAGCAGCCTAGATGTCCATCGGCAAAAGAATGGATCAGAAAGCTGTGGTACATATACACAATGGAATATACTTAGCTATTAAAAACAATGCATTTGAATCAGTTCTAATGAGGAGGATGAAACTGGAGCCTATTATACAGAGTGAAGTAAGCCAGAAAGAAAAACACCAATACAGTATGTTAACACATATATATGAAATTTAAAAAGATGGTAATGATGACGCTGTATGTGAGACAGCATAAGCAACACAGATGTACAGAACAGACTTTTGGACTCTGTGGGAGAAGGCGAGGATGGGATGATGTGAGAGAATAGCATTGAAACATACATATTACCATATGTGAAACAGATCGCCAGTCCAGGTTGGTTGCATGAGACAGGGCACTCAGGGCCAGTGCACTGGGATGACCCTGAGGGATGGGATGGGGAGGGAGTGGGGAGGGGGGTTCAGGATGGGGACACATGCACACCCATGGCTGATTCATGTCAATGTATGGCAAAAACCACCACAATATCGTAAAGTAATTAGCCTCCAATTAAAATAAATAAATTTACCAAAAAAAGATAAGCTTTACTTTTGGGAGGTATTGGAAAATACATAAGGGCAAGGGGAAGCAGAGAGAGAAATACTTTTTGAATGACAGTCATAGAAACATCACATTAATCAGAGTAAAAGATGTTTTCCTGAAAAGTTTGTCTGAAAGTTACCCTGCACCAACTGTCCTCTTGCTATGCTCCTGCATGCTCAGTTGCATCCAACTCTTTGCAACCCCATGGACTGTAGCCCACCAGGCTCCTCTGTCCATGGAATTTTCCAGGCAAGAATACTGGAGTGGGTTGCCATTTCCTCCTCCAGGAGATCTTCCCAACCCAAGGATTGAACCCACATCTCCTATATTGGCAGGTGGCCTCTGCATTGCAGGTGAATTATTGACCTGCTGAGCCACTTGGGAAGGCTACCTTCTTGCTATAGATGGACACTAGCACATGCACAAAAACAACAAACAGTGGATTGATTTAATTTCAAAGGGAAATTCACATCCTTTCACTGTATCTTCTTCCTAATATGTAGACTACACAAGAGAAATATTTTATTACTCATTTAACTATGGAGCTAACCTTTTAAAAATATGAACATGTTATCTTTTCCCTATGACCTATAATTTTATCTTTATAGTTGCCAAAATAACAGTGAATATCCCTGATAAATATCCATACTCAATTCTCCTATATTGTACATTTTGTTTACACAAATGCACAAAATCATTTTCTCCCAAAAACTACTTTAAAATCCCTTCACATAATTATAAAAGTATTTAGTTCCTTTTTAAAAATATATTTGCATTTTTAAATTAGAATTTGTATATCTCTGTGCCATATAAAAAGATGTGGGAAATTTCTGACGATTCAATCCCATCATAAGCACAATCCTGCAACTCTAGAGGCTCTTCATAAGTATAGATAAATACTAGTCTCATTCAGAAGCAATATTACTGGAATTGTGAAATATAACATGGTCTTTGGGGCATTTTCTGTTTGATACAAGCTAAAAGTGAGATAAAATGTCACACTGTTAACACTGACCATGGTTCTATATAAAACACGATGCTTCCTTCTCTTTGATCAAATGGAATACATTAAGGGAACAGAGCTGAATTATTTTCCATTTGAAAGTATTAAGTGCATGGAAAAATCCATTCAATGAAAGGAGGTATTAAACACTGGCCTTCCTTGATGGCTCAGTAGGTAAAAAATTCACCTGCAGTGCAGGAGGCTGCCTGCCAATGCAGGAGACATAGGTTCGATCCACAGGTTAGGAAGATCCCCAGGTTAGGAAGATCGCTTGGAGGAGGAAATGGCAACCCTCTCCTGTATTCTTGCCTGGGGTATCTCACTGACAGAAGAGCCTGGCAGGCTACCATGGGGTCACAATGAGTTGGATGAGACTAAATAACTAAATACACACACACCTAAATACACACACTTTAGGCCTAATGGCTATAAATATAACTCAATGCCTACCAAAAATGAAATAAATGTTGTCTCTGGCAAAGGTCCCATTTCCCATATAATAGCAGCTCTCCTGTAGCACAAACAAGATGGAACTAGCCTGGGCCCAACCTGGCTCAACCCTATAGGTGCCAGTCACGTAAGAAAGGTAACACTCAGGTGGCACAAGACTAGCTATAGAATCTGACTTCTGCAGCTTCTTCTTTTTGTACTGTATTCTAATGTCTGGAATTCTTTTTGGATGAACTATACTTGTTCCTATTTTGAAATATTCTTAGATTTTTTTTTCCTCAAGAATGTCATCTAGCTTGGTTCCTGCTGCTGTGTGCTGTGTTTAGTCACTCAGGTGTGAGCAACTCTTTGCGACCCCCATGGGCTGTAGCCCGCCAGACTGCTCTGTCCATGGGGATTCACCAGACAAGAATACTGGAGTGGGTTGTTATGCCCTCCTCCAGGGGACCTTCCCAACCCAGGGATTGAACCCAGGTCTCCCTTATTGCAGGTGGGTGCTTTACCATCTGAGCTACCAGGGAAGCCCAAAAATACTGCAGTGGGTAGCCTATTACTTCTCTGGGGAATCTTCTCAACCCAGAAATCAAACCAGGGTCTCTTGCATTGCAGGCAGATTCTTTATCAGCTGAGCTACCAGGGAAGCCTACCTCTGTGATATAGTAAATCTCTCATATTAACCCTATGTGCACAGACTTTACACCGAGGCAGTGCTAACTAGTGCTTAGAAGACACGCTCTAGAGTCTGGCTGCATGTTCAAATCCTGCCTTTAACACCTACTGGCCAGCTCATCATAAACAAGTTAATTAACTCATCTGTGTCTTCGTTTCCTTATTTGTGAAACAAGAAGAGTATACTGTCTCAAAAATTTGTAGTAGATAACATTTGTAAAGTGTTTGAAGATTGTCTGGCATATAGTAAACACTTAATACATATTAACTATTTTTAACTTGCAGGTATGGGAGTGTGGCAGAAAGAAAAGGTGGGGGGAATTGATTTTTCCCTCTCTGGTTTCTGCTTTGTTTTCCAAGTATCCTCTACTCCCTGTGCACAGACGGTGCCTTTAGAAAACAATCCAGTGCAGAGGACTTACAGATTCTTAGATTATTATGTTCTGAATAAGTCAGATCTAATATACAATGATTTATTCCCAAATTCTCTGTCTTACAAATGCACTTCAGAGACCCAGCCACTCTGCACGTGTTTACACAAAGAGATGCATGTGTTTTCAAACATGAGATCTTTGCTGTCCCTGATAAGATATAAAGGGCTTAATAAATTCTTTCCATAAGGGATATTATATCATGTGGTTGGCCATTCAGAAATGTTACATTTTGCCTCTACATTTTTATCATCACTAAGATTTCCCCCAGTTCCTTGTGCATCATTTTAAATAACATTTGGCAATAAAACTTTGGCAGAGGAACTTGCTCAAATCTTTTTTTTTTTTCTTTTTCCAAAACTGAAATAACATCCAGTTATTTTTCCATATGTTCACAGGCTCCAATATTTCTTATTTTTACTATAGAGAAATGGACCAAAATTATTAAGATTAAAGTGAATGAATCCAAAAAAGGAATGAAGAAGAGAAACTTAGATTTCTTGATTAAATCCCAGAAGACGCTAGAAGGTTGTAGAATTTCTCCTGAATTCTCTTGTTTTAAACTAAAACAAAGTATTCAGCAACTATAATACAATAAAAATTTTTTGAAAATTCAAAAATCCATTCATAGGATAAAAAGGAAACAAACAAACAAAAAAGGTCTGAATAATTAAATCTCCCTACAAGATGACACCACTGTTAAATGTGCATATTTTTTTTCCCCTTGAATATTTTAGCCAGACCATCTGAACAAGTTGAGATTCTCTACTTTTAGATGCATTACTAGCTAAGCTTCCTCCCCACATCTCTTGGGCATACACGTATAGGTTTCTTGGCTTACAGACTCTAACTGTTAAAAAAATTTTTTTAGTTAAAAAATAAATTGCTACTCGGAAATGAATTGTCCAAGGAGACAAATGACAAAGCAAGGGCACTAGGGAAGCCCCTTTAATGAGAAGAGATGCCCATGTGGAGAGCAGCAGGCTCAGTGAAGCTGAGAAAAAAGTGAAACCCACTTGATCTCTGGATTGGCATTAGATACAAATGGATAAATAGAAGAAGAATTCTTGGGGGAGGAGCTAAGATGGCAGAGGAATAGGACCACTTTCTCCCCCACAAATTCATTGAAAGAACATTTGAACGCTGAGCAAACTCCACAAAACAACTTCAGATCGCTAGCAGAGGACGTCAGGCACCCAGAAAAGCAGCCCATTGTCTTCTAAAGGAGGTAGGACAAAATATAAAAGATAAAAAGAGAGACAAAAGAGTTAGGGACAGAGATCCACCCTGGGAAGGGAGTCTTAATAGAGGAAGTTTCCAAACACCAGGAAACCCTCTCACTGACGGGTCTGGGGGAAGCTTTCAAGTCTCGGAGGGCAACCTAACTGGGAGGGAAAATAAAACCCACAGATTACATGCCTAGAAGCAACTCCCAGCAGTAAAGTACCCCAGATGCTCGCATCCACCACCAGCAAGTGGGGGCTGATGGAGAAGAGCGGGCAGCATTGCTTAGGGTAAGGAACGGGCCTGAATGCCCTGAGGGCAATTGGAGCGAGCTACCGTGAGATAGCAACTTAAACTGTGAGATAGCAAGAAAGTGAAAGAGAATTAACCTGCAAAAAGCCCTAACCTAAGGAACTGCCGACCAGTTCACAGAACAAAGGACTGAGCAATACCAGAGAAGAGTTAGCCGGCTGCGGACCAGCCCATCCCCCACCGGAGGCAGGAGGCAGGGGGGAGGCAGGTGCCAACCAGAGCCGGAAAGGGGCAAACTCGGCCCCAGAGACAGCATCCCCTACCAAACTGCAAACAGGCTTTCAGTCTCTAACCAAAGACTTCCTGAGATTCTGGATGGCTGACATATGCTGGGAGGGTCACAGCCAGAGATCAACTCCCCAGAAGAAACACAAGGCGCACTGGACTGGCGTGCCTGGAAACTGAGGCAGGATGGGGAGGGGAGAAGTCACACTGCACGTGAAGAGAGTGCGCTTGTCAAGCTCCTGGTTCCCTGAGCTGCTTGGACCGGGGAAGGCACAAAACGCAGGCCCAACCTAGTCTGCGCCTTTGTGGAGTATCCGAGAACCTGAACCTGAGCGGTTTAGGCCTGGGAAGTGCACGCAACTCAGGGCCCGCTCCCTGTAGAACAACCTGGAGCCTGAACAGTGTAGACGGGGAAACCACACACACGGCGAGTGAGGGCAAACCCAGTGTGGCCGGAACACTGCGAGTGCTCCCCACACACGCCAGTGAGATTTGTTTGCAGCGCCCCCTCCCTCCCCACAGCACGACTGAACAAGCAAACCTAAACAAGAGACCACCTCTGCCCACTTGTGACAGGGCAGGAATTAGACACTGTAGAGACCTGCAAACAGAAGCCAAATAAAAAGAGGGAACCACTTTAGAAGTGACAAGTACAACAGATTGAAATCCCTGTAGTTAACACCAACTACACTGGAAGGAGCCTATAGATATTGAGAAGTATAAGCTGGAACAAGGAACTATCTGAAACTGAACTGAACCCACACTGCCCGCAATAGCTCCAGAGAAATTCCTAGATATATTTTTACTATTATTATTTTTTTAATTAAAAAATTTTTTCTTTTCTTTAAAGTCCTCTATAACTCCTTAATATTCATTTTTATAACCCACTATAACCTTGCAAAAAAAAAGGACCCTATTTTTAAAGCAAACTTCATATATGTTTCTTAAATTTTTTGTTTTTGTTTTTTTTTAATATTGTATTTTTAAGATCTAACATCTACTCTAGATTTTTAATCTTTGTTTTTCAATATTTAATATCAATTTTGGACATTTAAGAATCCAAACTTCAGTACCCATTTTTACTCAGGAGTATGATTACTGTTTTGATTACTCTCTCCCCCTTTGACTCTCCTTTTTCTTCCCTAGATCACCTCAATTTCCTCCCTGCCCCCTCTCTTTTCAATCCAATTCCGTGAATCTCTGTGGGTGTTCTGGGTGTAGGGAACAGAGTACTGCCTAGATCTGTCTCTCTTCTCTTGAATCACCCTTTTTCTCCTCCTGCTAACCTCTATCTCCTTCCTCCCTCTTCTTTTCTTCATGTAACTCTGTGAACTGCTCTGGATGTCACTCACTGTGGAGAATCTTTTCACCAAAACCTAGAAGTTTTATTATCAGTGCTGTATGGATGGAGAAGTCTTGAGGCTACCGGAAGAATAAGACTGAAATCTGAAGACAGGATTTCCAAAATCTGAGAACACCAGAGAACTCCTGAATACAGGGAACATTAATTAATAAGAGATCATCCAAAAGTCTCCATACCTACACTGAAACCAACCACTACCTAAGAGCCAATAAGTTCCAGAGCAAGACATACCACACAAATTCTCCAGCAAAGCAGGAACATAGCCCTTGAGCATCAATATACAGCGTGCCCAAAGTCACACCAAACCAATAGACCCATCTCAAAACTCACTACTGGACACTCCATTGCTTCTCCAGAGAGAAGAAATCCAGCGCCACCCACCAGAACACTGATGCAAGCTTCCCTAATCAGGAAACATTGACAAGCCAATCATCCAACCTCACCCGCTAGGAGGAACCTCCACAATAAAAAGGAACCCAGACTACCAGAATACAGAAAGGCCACCACAAACACAGCAATCTAAATAAGAAGAAAAGGCAGAGAAATACCCAGCAGGTAAAGGAACATTAAAAATGCCCACCAAGCCAAACAAAAGAGGAGGGGATAGGGAATCTAACTGAAAAAGAATTTAGAATAATGATAATAAAAATGATCCAAAATCTTGAAAACAAAATGGAGTTACAGATAAATAGCCTGGAGACAAGGATTGAGAAGATGCAAGAAATGTTTAATAAAGACCTAGAAGAAATAAAAAAGAGTCAATTAAAAATGAATAATGCAATAAATGAGATCAAAAGCACTCTGGAGGGAACCAACAGTAGAATAACGGAGACAGAAGATAGGATAAGTGAGGTAGAAGATAAAATGGTGGAAATAAATGAAGCAGAGAGGAAAAAAGAAAAAAGAATCAAAAGAAATGAGGACAACCTCAGGGACCTCTGGGACAATGTGAAATGCCCCAACATTCGAATCATAGGAGTCCCAGAAGAAGAAGACAAAAAAAAAAGACCATGAGAAAAGACTTGAGGAGATAACAGCTGAAAACTTTCCTAAAATGGGGAAAAAAATAGTCACACAGATCCAAGAAACCCAGAGAGTCCCAAACAGGATAAACACAAGGTGAAACACCCCAAGACACATATTAATCAAATTAACAAAGATCAAACACAAAGAACAAATATTAAAGGCAGCAAGGGAGAAACAACAAATAACACACAAGGGGATTCCCATAAGGATAACAGCTGACCTTTCAATACAAACTCTTCAGGCCAGAAGGGAATGGTAGGACATACTTAAAGTAATGAAAGAGAATAACCTACAACCCAGATTACTGTACCCAGCAAGGATCTCATTCAGATATGAAGGAGAATTCAAAAGCTTTACAGGCAAGCAAAAGCTGAGAAAATTTAGCACCACCAAACCAGCTCTTCAACAAATGCTAAAGGATCTCCTCTAGACAGGAAACACAGAAAGGTTGTATAAACGCAAACACAAAACAACAAAGCAAATGGCAACGGGACCATACTTATCAATAATTACCTTAAATGTAAATGGGTTGAATGCCTCAACCAAAAGACAAAGACTGGCTGAATGGATACAAAAGCAAGATCCCTATATAGGCTGTAAGAGACCCACCTCAAAACACGGGACACATACAGACTGAAAGTGAAGGGCTGGAAAAAAATATTTCATGCAAAAAGAGACAAAAAAAAAAAAAAGGAGTTGCAATTCTCATATCAGATAAAATAGACTTTAAAATAAAGGCTGTGAAAAGAGATAAAGAAGGACACTACATAATGATCAAAGGATCAATCCAAGAAGAAGATACAACAATTATAAGTATATATGCACCCAACATAAGAGCACTGCAATATGTAAGGCAAATACTAATGAGTATGAAAGAGGAAATTAACAATAACACAATAATAGTGGGAGACTTTAATACCCCACTGACACCTATGGATAGATCAACTAAACAGAAAATTAATAAGGAAACACAAACTTTAAATGACATAATGGACCAGCTAGACCTAATTGATACCTATAGGACATTTCACCACAAAACAATCAATTTCACCTTTTTCTCAAGGGCACATGGAACCTTCTCCAGTATAGGTCACATCTGGGCCATAAATCTAGCCTTGGTAAATTCAAAAAAATTGAAATCATTCCAGTCATCTTTTCTGACCACAATGCAATAAGATTAAATCTCAATTACAGAAAAAAAAAAAACTAGTAAAAATTCAAACATATGGAGGCTAAATAACACGCTTCTGAATAACCAAGAAATCATAGAAGAAATCAAAAAAGAAATCAAAATATGCATAGAAATGATTGAAAATGAAAACACAACAACCCAAAACCTATGGGAGACTGTAAAAGCAGTGCTAAGGGGAAGGTTCATAGCAATACAGGCTTACCTCAAGAAACAAGAAAAAAGTCAAATAAATAACCTAACTCTACACCTAGAGCAACTAGAGAAAGAAGAAATGAAGAACCCCAGGGTTAGTAGAAGGAAAGAAATCTTAAAAATCAGGGCAGAAATAAATGCAAAACAAACTAAAGAGACCATATCAAAAATCAACAAAGCTAAAAGCTGGTTTTTTGAAAGATAAATAAAATTGACAAAACTTTAGCCAGATTCATCAAGGAGCAAAGGGAGAAGAACCGAATAGACAAATTAGAAATGAAAAAGGAGAGATCACAACAAACAACATTGAAATACAAAGGATCATAAGAGACTACTAGCAGCAGCTATATGCCAATAAAATGGACAACTTGGTGAGATGGACAAATTCTTAGAAAAGTATAACTTTCCAAAAGTGAACCAGGAAGAAATAGAAGATCTTAACAGACCCATCACAAGCACAGAAATCAAGACTGTAATCAGAAATCTCCCAGCAAACAAAAGCCCAGGACCAGATGGCTTCACAGCTGAATTCTACCAAAAATTTAGAGAAGAGCTAACATCTATCTTACTCAAACTCTTCCTGAAAATTACAGAAGGTAAACTTCCAAACTGATTCTATGAGGCCACCATCACCCTAATTCCAAAACCAGACAAAGATGTCACAGAAAAAGAAAACTACAGGACAATATCATTCATGAACATAGATGAAAAATCCTTAACAAAATTCTAACAAACAGAATCGAACAACATATTAAAAATATCATACATCATGGCCAAGTGGGCTTTATCCCAGGAATGCAAGGATTCTTTAATATCCACAAATAAATCAATGAAATACACCACATTAACAAACTGAAAGATAAAAGCCATATAATTATCTGAATAGATGCAGAAAAAGCCTTTAACAAAATTCAACACCCATTTATGATAAAAACTCTGCAGAAAGCAGGAATAGAAGGAACATACCTCAACATAATAAAAGCTATATATGACAAACACTCAGCAAACATTATCCTCAATGGTGAAAAATTGAAAGCATTTCCCCTGAAATCAGGAACAAGACAAGAGTGCCCACTCTCACCAGTACTATTCAGCATGGTTTTGGAAGTGTTGGGCAGAGCAATCAGAGGTGAAAAAGAAATAAAGGGAATCCAGATAGGAAAAGAAGAAGTAAAACTCTCACTGTTTGCAGACGACATGATCCTCTACATAGAAAACCCTAAAGACTCTACCAGAAAATTACTAGAGATAATCAATGAATATAGTAGAGTTGCAGGATATAAAATTAACACACAGAAATCCTTTGCATTCCTATACACTAACAATGAAAAAACAGAAAGAGAAATTAAAGAAACAGTACTATTCACCATTGCAACAAAAAGAATAAAATACTTAGGAGTATATATACCTAAAGCAACAAAAGACCTATATATAGAAAACTATAAAACACTGATGTAAAAAATCAAAGAGGACAGAAATAGATGGAGAAATATACCGTGTTCATGGATTGGAAGAATCAATATGGTGAAAATGAGTATACTTCCCAAAGCAATCTATAGATTCAATGCAATCCCTATCAAGCTACCAACGGTATTTTTCACAGAACTAAAACAAATAATTTCACAATTTATATGGAAGTACAAAAAACCTCGAATAGACAAAGCAATCTTGAGAAAGAAGAATGGAACTGGAGGAATCAACCCGCCTGACATCAGGCTCTACTACAAAGCCACAGTCATCAAGACAGTATGGAACTGGCACAGACAGAAATATAGATCAATGGAACAAAATAGAAAGCCCAGAGATAAATCCACGTACCTATGGACACCTTATCTTCGACAAAGGAGGCAAGAACAGTGTGGCGATTTCTTAAAAAACTGTAATTAGAACTGCCATATGACCCAGCAATCCCACTTCTGGGCATACACACAGAGGAAACCAGATCTGAAAGAGACATGTGCACCCTAATGTTCATCGCAGCACTATTTATAATAGCCAGGACATGGAAGCAACCTAGATGCCCATCAGCAGATGAATGGATAAGAAAGCTATGGTACATATATACAATGGACTATTACTCAGCCATTAAAAAGAATTCATTTGAATCAGTTCTAATGAGATGGATGAAACTGGAGCCCATTATACAGAGTGAAGTAAGCCAGAAAGATAAAGACCAATACAGTATACTAACACATATATATGGAATTTAGAAAGATGGTAAAGATAACCCTATATGCAAAACAAAAAGAGACACAGATGTACAGAACAGACTTTTGGACTCTTTCAGAGAAGGCGAGGGTGGGATGTTTTGAGAGAACAGCATCGAAACATGTATATTATCTGGGGTGAAACAGATCACCAGCCCAGGCTGGATGCATGAGACAAGTACTCGGGCCTGGTGCACTGGGAAGACCCAGAGGAATCGGGTGTAGAGGGAGGTGGGAGGGGGGATCGGGATGGGGAATACATGTAAATCCATGGCTGATTCATATCAATGTATGACAAAAACCACCACAATATTGTAAAGTAATTAGCCTTCAACTAATAAAAATAAATGAAAAAAAAAAAAAAAAGAATATACAATGGAAAAAAGACAACCTCTTTAACAAGTGGTGCTGGGAAACCTGTTCAACCAGTTGTAAAAAAATGAAACTAGAACACTTTCTAACACCATACACAAAAATAAACTCAAAATGGATTAAAGAGCTAAATGTAAGACCAGAAACTATAAAACTCCTAGAGGAAAACATAGGCAACACATTCTGCGACATAAATCACAGCAAGATCCTTGATGACCCACCTCCCAGAATATTGGAAATAAAAGCAAAAATAAACAAATGGGACCTAATGAAACTTAAAAGCTTTTGCACAACAAAGGAAACTATAAGCAAGGTGAAAAGACAGCCCTCAGAATGCGAGAAAATAATAGCAAATGAAGCAACTGACAAAGAATGACTCTCAAAAATATACAAGCAACTCCTACAGCTCAATTCCAGAAAAATAAATGACACAATCAAAAAATGGGCTCAAGAACTAAACAGACATTTCTCCAAAGAAGACATACAGATGGCTAACAAACACATGAAAAGATGCTCAACATCACTCATTATCAGAGAAATGCAAATCAAAACCACAATGAGGTACTATTACACGCCAGTCAGGATGGCTACTATCCAAAGTCTACAAGCAATAAATGCTGGAGAGGGTGCAGAGAAAAGGGAACCCTCTTACACTGTTGGTGGGAATGCAAACTAGTACAGCCACTATGGAGAACAGTGTGGAGATTCCTTAAAAAACTAGAATTAGAACTGCCATATGACCCAGCAATATCACTCCTGGGCATACACACTGAGGAAACCAGATCTGAAAGAGAAACATGCACCCCAGTGTTCATTGCAGCACTGTTTATAATAGCCAGGACATGGAAGCAAGCTAGATGTCCATCAGCAGAAGAATGGATAAGAAAGCTGTGGTACATATACACAATGGAATATTACTCAGCCATTAAAAAGAATACATTTGAATCAGTTCTAATGAGATGGATGAAACTGGAGCCCATTATACAGAGTGAAGTAAGCCAGAAAGAAAAACACTGATACAGTATACTAACACATACATATGGAATTTAGAGAGATGGTAATGATAACCCTGTATGCGAGACAGCAAAAGAGACACAGATGTATTGAACAGTCTTTTGGTCTCTGTGGGAGAGGGCGAGGGTGGGATGATATGGGAGAATGGCATTGAAACATGTAAACTATCATATGTGAAATGAATCGCCAGTCCAGGTTCGATGCATGATACAGGGTGCTCGGGGCTGGTGCACTGGGATAACCCAGAGGGATGGGATAGGGAGAGAGGGTGGAGGGGGGTTCAGGATGGGGAACACATGTAAATCCTTGGCTGATTCATGTCAACGTATGGTAAAAACCACTACAATATTGTAAAGTAATTAGCCTCCAACTAATAAAAATAAATAAATAATAAATAAATAAATTGCTCCAATCAGGCAATAAATGAAAGAAATGTGCCACTTCAAAGAAATGGAGTAGGAAAATACTAGATAGCCATATAAATCAAATAATTGCCAATAAAATCCCATTCTTAGATACTGGAGAAATCTAAATTTAGCTGATATTTATCCTTGATGATAATTTCTAATTTTTTTGGCCACATTGTGCTGCCAGGGAATCCCAGTTCCCTGACCAAGGATGGAAACCATGGCCCCTGTTATGGAACGCAGTCTCAACCAGTGGTCCATCAGGGAAGTACTTTTAATGATAATTTTTGTCATTTCAGATTAGATGATGTTAGCTTTTATATTTTTCCAAGGCATTATCAGGCTCAGACATAAACACAGGAGGGAAATTTCATTTTCAGCCAAGCTTTTCTCAGTATCTTTGAAGAACTCAACATTTTTTGTTTTCTTCCTGGAGTTTTTATTAAAAAAAAAAAAAAAAAAGTTGTGTGAAGTGTGTGTGTTCTCAGTTGTGTTCAACTCTGCCACTCCATGGACTGTAGCCCACTAGGTTCCTCTGTCCATGGGATTTTCCAGGCAAGAATACTTTAACAGCTTGCCATTTTCTACTTCAGAGGATCTTCCCAACCTAGGGATTGAACCTGTGTGTCCTATGTCTCCTGCATGGGCAAGCAGCTTCTTTTCACTGAGTCACCTGGGAAGTCACTACTACATATAAAAAAGATAACCAACAAGGACCTACTTATAGCATAGGGAACCATACTCAATATCTTGTAATAACCTATAGTGGAAATCATTTTAAAAGGGTATACATATTTATGAAAAGTGAAAGTGTTAGTCTCTCAATGGGGACCTCATGACTGTAGCCCGCCAGGCTCCTCTGTCCATGGAATTCTCCAGGCAAGAATTCTGTAATGGATAGCCATTCCCTTCTCCCAGGGATCTTCTCCATGCAGGGATCAAACCTGGCGCTCCTGCATTGCAAGCAGATTCTTTACCATCTGAGTCACCAGGGAAGCCCCATATGTGTGTGTGTGTGTGTGTGTGTGTATGTATACATACATATACATATACATGTATACATATATATATATATATATATATATATATATATATATGTATATGTAAAAAGACACAAATAAATCAAAAATTATTCCAAAACAAAAAGTTGTGCTATGGGTGACCTGGGTTTGTTAAACACTCTCTCCTGTAGATGAGTCCACACCTCATTCCCCAAACTCTGTCCTCTGTCACCTGCTTTGCAACTTGCTCCTTCCTGTCTGGTTCCTCCAGTCTCTTCCCACCCTTCTACCATCTAAAGCCTATTTATATTCCATGACCGCTTTAAAGCCTTCTGTTTCCATTCTAAGGGTTGCACCCTGCATTGATTACTCCCTTTCCAAACTTGCATTATCTTATATTTTATGTTTTCCCTCTACACCCATTTGTTTGATCTATGTGGACAAATTCATCTCAACAACCCAGTCGTTAATGGGTAGAGGTCAGAAAAACACTCTTTTCCTTTCTCTCTTCTTCAGAACACGGGGTGGGGAGATGGGTAGATGATTTTGTAATTAAAAACTCCCTTATCTGCTGCCAGATCATTGACTTAAAGGTTTGTTTGTTTTTTGGAAATCATACAGGAAGATGAAAAAAACCCTATCATCATAAAGTACACACTGAAGCACACAATTCCAGGTATGCAAAGAAGGATAAGGTGTTCCTTGATGACGTGAGACTTTCTCTGTTTGGATTCTTTGCTCCTGAAGAAGGAATAGCTGCTAGTGTGGTGGAGCTCTTCTTTGTGAAAGTCAAGGTGGCCACAGCTTGAACATCCTGACCGTTTTTGTGGATGGAGTGTGGATGGGGAAAGGTATATTGTCTCTCCCCCTCCTCAGGGCCTTTCTCTCCCTCTCTTCACCATTAACTACTAACAGTTTAAATATAATAATACCTACTTTATTAATTTTCATTTTCTAAGATGGTATAATTAAAAAAATAAACAAATCAACTACTTCTCAATTCAAACCAGAAACATTATACTGGGCATGTTTACATAGGATTGGAGAACTTGACTCACTGCTTCATCTAATATATTTGCTCTTGCAACTTTCATCTTACATTACTCTTTCTCTTCTGTCTCTTCGGTGTGCTTTTGTATTTCCTTTTTATCTGGATTTTAAAATTTGGGTTATGCTAATTTTGCTTTTATTTTTCTACAGAGTTTTGGAACATATATATGACCACGTTTTAGATTTAAAACTTAACAATCAGTTGAGTTTTAAAGATCATAAGATTTTAAGATCATATCAGAGGCATGATCTGGTATTTTAGTGTCCTCTCTAAGACTAAAATTTCATCCACCTTGAAAGTGAAAGTGTTAGTCACTCAGTCATATCTGACTCTTTGCAACCCCATGGCCCGGCTTCTCGGTTCATGAAATTCTCCAGGCAAGAATACTGAAGTGGGTTGCCATGCCCTGCTCCAGGGAATCTTCTGGACCCAGTGATGAAATCTGGGTCTCCCATACTGCAGACAGATTCTTTACTGACTAGACCATCAGGAAAGCCCCTAATCCACCTTTCCTCCTCACAATTTCCCCCCCCCCCCCATTCACTCATCTTTTTCTTGGTCTTTTTTTAATGTATAGAGAGTGTGATTTAATCCTAGATCACTGAATTCTTGGTTTGACATAACATGCCATTGTAATTTTTGACATGTGTGCACTTTTGTAAGTGATTGGGTGTCAGTGATCAAAACTAGGTAAAGGCTACATTTCATCAGGTTGGGCTTTTTTAAGTTTTATTTTAGCTTCTCAACATCCTTGTGTAGTAGAAGAGATATTTTACAGAAAAGTAACTAACCTGTATCTAACAGATATCAAGAGGAATATATCCAGCCATAAAATATCTAAAACTAAGAATCCTAGCTCTTGACAACCTAAGATTTCTATTTTTTAAAGTGTGAGATTTCTTTTTTTATTTTTTAATTGGCATTTAATTTCTTTACAACGTTGTGTTGGTTTTTGCTGTACAACAACATGAATCAGCTATATATTTATATGAAAGTGTTAGTTGCTCGGTTGTGTCAGACTCTTTGTGATCCCCATGGACTGTAGCCTGGCAGGTTCCTCTGTCCATGGAGTTCTCCAGGCAAGAATACTGGAGTGGGTAATGATTCCTTCTCCAGGGGATCTTCCTGACCCAGGGATCAAACCCAGGTCTCCTGCATAGCAGGCAGATTCTTTACTATTTGAGCTACCAAGGAAGCTATATATATATATATATATATATATATATATATATATATATATATATATATATACTTACATATATTCCCTCCCTCTTAAGCCTCCTTCCCACCCCAGCCATCTTAGCCTTTTAGATCATCACAGAGCACCAAGCTGAGCTCCCTTTTCTATACAGCAGTTTCCTACTAGCTCGCTACTTTACACTCGCTAATGTATATATGGCAATGCTACTCTCTCAGTTTGTCCCACCTCTCCTTCTCCTCCTGTGTCCACAAGTCCATTCTCCACATATGTGACTCTATTGCTACCCTGCAAATAGGTTCATCAGTGCCATTTTTCTGGATTCTATATATATACGCATTAATATAGGATATTTGTTTTTCTCTTTCTGACTTACTTCACTCTATAGGATATTTGTTTTTCTCTTTCTGACTTACTTCACTCTATATTACAGACTCTAGGTTCATCCACATCACTACAAATGACCCAATTTCATTCCATTTTATGACGGAATAAAATCCCATTGTATATATGTGCCACATCCTCTTTATCCATTCATCTGTCAATGGACATTTATGTTGCCTCCTTTAGCTGGCTACTGTAAATAGTGCTGCAAAGAACACGGAAGTTCATCAGTCTTTTTGAATTAGGTTTTCTCAGGGTAGGTATATGCAGAGTTGTTGAATTGTTGGATCAAAGGATATTTTTAGTTTTAGTTTTTAAAGAAACCACCATAAAACAGTGTCAGATTTCTGATTTCTCCAATCAGAAATACCACCATCAAAATCTTTTTCTTCCTTATAATCATCACAGATGAACTTAATGACTGGATTGACTTCCATGGTGACTCAGATGGTAAATAATTTGCCTGCAATGTGAGAGACACGTCTTCGATCCCTGGGTTGGGACGATCCCCTGGAGAAGGGAATGGTTACCTACTCCAGTGGTTAGGTACAGGTTGCTAACTTCGACAGTCTCCAGTAACTTCTGGGCTTCCTCATCAAATGCCTTTGTGCACAGCTCTAGAACTCATAATTTACATTTGAAAGACATCAAGACTTCAATTTTCTTTTTCTTTTTCAGCAATAAGACATTTTCTTCAAGTAAATTTTTATTTTAGGAAAACAAAATGTGTCCTGTATTTTTGTTTAGTCCTGGCTTATTAGAGAAACTTCTTATAAAATATTTCACTTTATAAATGCACTATACCTAAATGACATTTTAAAAACATTTTCAACCTTTTTCACTGAGGTAACATTTACATAAAATAATAGCATCCATCTTAAACAGATGAGTTTTGACAAAGGTCAAAATAGTTTCACCATCACAATCAGGATATTACTCCAAAAGGTAGTCAAGTACACCCTTCCTTTGATTCCTGCTCTTCCTTCTGTGTCACTGTAGATTAGTTTTACTTGTTCTGGAATTTCACAGGAATAGAATAACATAGTAGTATGCACTCTTTAATGCCTGACATGTTTTTGAGATTCATCTGGTTCTATATACACCATAGATTTGGCTGAGTAACTTTCCCCTTTATGGACATACCACAATGTGTATAACAATTCACCTATTGATAAACACAAAGTTGTTTCCATTTAGGTGCGATAATAAAGTTATTGAACATTTACATGCAAGACTTTGTATCTATATACATTTAATTAGATTAATGTGCCTTATTGAGTTCTATGGTAACTCCATGTTTAACTTTAAAAGAAACTTGCTGAATGTATTCCAAAAGCATCATGCCATTGTACATACCCACTGGCAATAAATATACGCAAACTTTACTTGTTCCACTTGCTCAACGAGTTACCTTGCATTTAGTGATTTTTTTTATTATGTTAACTATTCTGGTGGGTATGTAATTGTATCTTATTATGTTTTGATTTTCATTTTCTGATGATTAATTATTTTGTGTAATTTTCATATATTTATTGGCCATTCACATATCTTCCTCTGTGAAGCATATATTCAATTTTTTGCCCATTTTTATTAGACTGGTGGAGCTGTAATTAAAGAGTTCTTTAGATAAGAGTTCTCTAGGCACAAATTCTTTGTCAAATACATGGATTGTACACATTTTTTACCATCTTTAGTTTACTTTTTTACTTTTTGAATGGAGTCATTTAAAGAGCATTAATGTTTAGTTAATCTGAGTTATCAGATTTCCTCTATAGCTAGTACTTTTTTTCATTTTAAAACATTATCTACTTCAATATTGTGAAGTTTTCTTCTACATTTTTTAATTACTTTTATCATTACATAAAATACATAATTTTCTGCCAGTGTTTCTTTTATTTTATTTTTAGATTTTTTTGCAGTTCTTTCCAATTGGTAAAGCTAGTGTACTTTTAATGTAGCAAACATTTATAAATTTCAGACTATACATTTATCATTTACATCCAATTGTCACACAAACATTTTACATGTGTTTCATGCAGTAGACTTAAAGTCAGCAGTGATACACATAATAAGTAGTTATACTCTGTGACAATTATTTGCTAGATAATTTATAACTAGAAGTATGACTGACAACAATTCTAATTAACCCATGGCTGAAGTCTCAGGCCAAGTGGGATATGTTTGTATTGCAAAGGCTAAGAGGTAACTTCAAGCTTTCTCTTAGGCAAATTTTTGTTTTCTCAGAGTCAGAATTCTGAAAACAGTATTTTATGAAGTTAACTGCATGTGCATAAAGAATCTATTCTGGAGTTCCAAAAGAGTTCCATCTCATTTTTTATGAATTCTGAAGAATATCATTGCCATATAATGTTTTTTTTTTTATCTTTCATTTTTTTTTTTTTAAGTCATAGGTTCATAGCTAAACTTTTCTAATGAACTGAACCTGAATTTCCAATTTTACAGAAGACTACAAAGATACTGGTCACACAAATGGAACACAACGTTCACACACCAGAAGAACTGTCACAAATCCTCTGATATGTTGACTGATAGGGAGTCCCATACAAACACTTCCCCAACACAGATGGTCCTCAACAGCAGACAAACGTCATAACCAATTGGCAAAATGCCCAAATAGCACTTTGTGTTCAAAAGAGAACTTCCCCCTGGTGTACACTGGTAGGCATACTCAGTCTTGGAGTTCTTCAGCTCATCCAGATGCATGTTTCTGTTCCACCAAGAAAAAGTGTAAGTTGGCAGCGAGGGTGGAGCAGGGGAGAAACAGGGAGGATCGCTGAAACAAATAATTTTGGTAGCTGCTAGAAACATCTCCCCAAATTCCCGTCTCAGAGCCACCTAGCCAGGAGCATTGGGCTCCTTGCAACCATCTCGGCAAGTTACCATGGCTGGCTTCATTGCTCGGGAAACCCCCAGGGAGCCAGATATCATGAAGTTGCAGCAAACCCACGGTGGGAGCCAAAAAACTGTTGTTAAAAGTGAGGTCGGTTGCTTGTTGCTCAAAAGCCAAAGAAGAGGCAGAATGGGAAGAAAGGAAAGCAACCAGAGCGGGTGGGGTGGGGGGAGGGAAGGACACAGATTTCTGTCCAGAGGTCGACTCCTTCCAGGGACAGTCAGTGAGCAAAGGCTTTTATAGATGAAGAAACGGGGCTCCACGCAGGAACAGCACACTCAGCTTTGACAGTCATCTTCAAATTAGTCATGCAGTGGTCTGATCACTGTCATCTTGATTGTTTTAAGTACAGCACTAGTCTTTAGATACAAGACAGGGTCAGTTTGTTCCCATGTCTCTGAGGCCTAGTCTCAAAATTTTGGCAGCTTATGTCATGGCTACAGTCTGGTGACCATGTAGTTAACTTTTTCCACCTGATGGGGTTTCAGTATCTCCCAGACATCACACAGGATATGGCTCAGAATATTATCTATAGCCCTTGAAGAATTAAAGTTCCTCGACTTTGCTGAATGACTAAGTTACTATTATTTTGTCTTGTCTGTCTGTTTCCCTTTGCTTCTGCATTTTCTCACTTCTCTGATTAAACTAATTCTTTGACTAAAGCTTTTCTACAGACAAAAATGCAGAAAGAGGACTTGGGAGAAAAGACCATAGCGTCTGACTCTGTTTCAGTACTGGCTATGAGGTCTTATGTAGTTATGTCTGTCTTGTTCAAACACAATAAAATTGCATTCTTTTATTCTATTCAGACTTAATTGATCAATATAAAGTGTGTTCTACCCATGTGAAATTTTCACATACCTTGTAAGTATGTACATGTACGTTTTCCCCTCCCTCAATAGTTGAGAGGCAAATGGAGGTCCATAACTTTTAGTAAAATTCCCATTTTCCTTGTAGTCCTACTTTGCTGAGATAACATAATTTCTTGACCCAAGTGCCTTGTTACTGGTACTCTAAATCAATCCAGTCTGTGAAGGCTATCATTTTGATTAAACATTTCTTCAGGAATTTCTCTAGCTTTTAAGTCCCACCAACATTGTTTACTTGTTGACTTGCAAACTATGAATTTGCAGTTTCCCTCCTTCCACATGGACTTCTTAGTACCCAATTGTTTTCTGGAAATCTCTATTTGTGATGAATTGCATGAGGAAGATGATGAAATATGAGGAACCAAATTCCAAACTGGAAACAAGAAAAAAATCAAGGTAGAAGGACAGCTGCTCACATGTTAAACTTCTGAGAATAAACAATGCCTGAAAGGTATACACATTTTCCCAAAGCTTCCCAGGCATCTTATGTTGCATGAAGCAAAGCTCTAGTAAAATTTTCTCAATCCAACTCTAACTGTACAGGTGCTTGTATAGGACAGTCAACAATGCATGCTCTGGAAATGCCATTAACTACTGTTGTTTGGTGATAATATCTGTTTCATGAAGTTTGGATTCTTTGTAAGTATTTTAGTGAGGGTTTAAAAGAACCATCATTGGGGTTACTCATCACACACCATTTTAAATCAGAATTTCCTTACGCTAATTCTTCTCAGTCTTAAAACTCAAAGATTCTTTTTCTTTTCTTTTTTCTTTGTAAATTTTTATTTAAATGTATTAACATTTTTCATATTTATTTTTATCTTATATTTATCTCACATTTCTTTTTTCTTTCAGTTTGAATCCCATATCTAGTTTTCACACTTTATCTAGATAATTTTTATTTTAATTTTATCAAAGTCTCATTTTTTGGATTCTACTTCTAGCTTAGAATAATTCTTTCTCTTTTATCTACAATTAAATATCACTTTTCAAGCAAAATATCACTCTTCATTTTTGAAGGTCACGACAATTTCTCGTTTCAATTTTTTTTTTCAGTGTAAAGGGAATCCGTATTTTCTTTACTCCTTATTTTTTTTCTTCTATAGATGAGAGAAGCATCTGGAAACACAACTAAAATATGTTCAACATTATCCAAATAATTTATGTAGATACTTCAAAGATATCTAGCTTTGTTCCCCACATCTTCTTAAGTCACTAGGGGCTGCACATGGTGACTTCCTTCTACAGAGTGTAGTGTGAATAGGGGAAAATAATAATTTTAAAGTAGAGAAATTTGACAAAATACCTCAGCCAAGTGATCAAGGTTAATCTCAACAGTGATAACTCATGTTGCTTTGCACACTTGATATATGATGTAAATAGCACTTACTTCTTCCTCCCAATTTTCCATACTACCAGTCTTATCATGGAAAAACATCAGACAAGTTCCATTAGAAAAACATTCTACAAAATATGTAACCAGTACTCCTCGAAATTGTCAGTATCATCAAACACGGAAACTGTGTGAAACTTTCACAGACAAGAGGTGTCTAAAGAGACATTATACTAAATGTAATGTCTCCTGGATGGGATCCTGGCACAGAAAAAGAAAATTAGGTGAAACTAGGGAAATCTAACTTTTAGTTAATAATAACATGTTGATTTTGGTTCATCAATTACAACAAATGAACAACACTAATATTAATAATAGAAGAAACTGGATGTGGAGTATATGAGAACTCTTATGTTTGCAACTTTTCTGTAAATCTAAAACAGTGCAAGGTAAAAAGCATTTAAATAAAAGTATATAACATCTATTAAGTGAATAGATAGGAGTCTCATGATATCAAAAATATATCTGTACACAAAGTAGTCTCCAAAAAAATAACTGTCAATTGTTTCAATTCAATGAAACAAATATTTAGACTGTGAAATGAAAATATCTCCTGCCATATCAATAAACAAGAAATGTCACAGCCATCAGCAATTTCTGCCCTCTAAATGTAAATGAGGGCTCCCCAAACTGTGATCCAACAGATGCTGCCCACTCCCCCAAGGTGATTGCTGAGGAGCTGGGGGAATGCAAGAAGCAGACATCTGCCACTCCTTAAGGTGAACAAGGAGACAGGATTTGGCCCCAGATAGCTGAGATGCTTATGAAAGGAATGAATTCAGTGAACCCAGAGGCTTGCATCTTTCCCTACATAGATTGCTAAATTCCTTAATTTGATACCTGATCTTTCTTAGAACTAACTGATGTGTTGTCTCCTGGGCTGCTGTCCTCATTTTGCCCCCAATAAAACTTAACTCCCAACCCTCAAGTTCTGACTATGTTTTAGTTGACAACCTGTGCATCAAAAGACCTGTCTGATAATACGTGACACATATAGAATGCTGCTATCTATGGAGGTGACATAACTAATGATAAACTACAGGCTAGTTCTCTAGGCATTCTAAATTCCACCAGACAATCTGATTATATTTACACTTGTTGCAGGCACATTACTAAATTTTTCTTGGTCACAGAAGTTTCCAGAAACAAACAGAAAGCTAAACAAAAAATTTTAAAATATTTACCATATATCAAGCAGGTGATAGAGCTAATGCTATCTACCCAGTCCCAGTTAGCACCCTCATTAAAACTGTGAAGTTTGATTTCTAGTAAGGGTTACTTTCTCCTGACCTATTCATGTGTTAGTCGCCCAGTTATGTCTGATTCTTTGCAAGCCCATGGACTCTAGCCTGCCAAACTCCTCTATCTATAGACTTCTCTAGGCAAGAATACTGGAGTAGGTAGCCATTCCCTTCTCCAGGGGATCTCCCCAATCCAGGGATTGAACCTGGGTCTCCTGCATTGCAGGCAGATTCTTTACCATTTGAACCACCAGGAAAGATATAACTTATGACAATTATGCTATAAAGTTGTATACAGCATTATTCATGATGATTTCTGTAATCTACTTCTCTCAACCCTTTGCTTATATTAACCTCTCTCTACGTTTATGTTTGTTTATATTTAACTTTATAATAAATGCTAGACATTATTCTTTATGACATTTAAAAAGTTGCAAAAGTTTTATAAATAAACTACTGTCCATTTTTTTCCACCTGAATGGTAATGACAATTACATTTTACAATTTTCAGTTTGACCATTTTCCCTAAGCATTTACTGATGGTGGTTAATAGTTGCCCAAATTAGAGACAAGAAGTTTAATCTGTTCTCTGTAGATAAAAAATTAAATGAAATTGATCTTGTGACAATTTTTAAGTTAGTATTTAATATTTGACTGATATTTAATATAGTGATATTAAATTAATGCATTCAATAATATGATATTAAATTAACACATAAAACTGGGAACCATTCTCTTAATAAATAGAATTTTTTCTATTGTTTCTCTAACCCTACATTTATTGCCAAAATTAGTTTATTGGACTTTAACTTAGAATGAAACATTAATGCATATTTAACACTTTTGCATAGTCTGTATAACTTATGATCCTTTGGAACACCTTAAAAATAGTAGCTGCAGAAACTCAGCCTGGAGGAGAAATACTAATTAGCAAAGAGCTATGAGAAAAGTACATGATAAATCAAGAAAATATTTTTGATTTCCAATGTAGATGGTTACACTTACATAAAAAAATATTTTTTCTAGCAAAGGACTGGTTTTGCATATGCCCAATTTTATTAATATGTGCTTATGTTAATTCTTATATGTAAAACCAGTCCATTGCTACAAAAAAATATTTTTTATTTAAGTGTAACCATAAAAATTGGAAATTGGGATTTCCAAAGAGTGGAAATCAAAGTATTTTCTTGGTTTATCATAAACTTTTCTCACAGTTGTTTGCAAACTAGTATTTCTCCTCTAGCATGACATGAGAAATACTTTTTCTAGCAATGGACTGCTTTTGCATATAAGAATTAACATAAGCATGTGAAAGTGTTAGTCACTCAGTCGTGTCCAGCTCTTTGTGATGCCATGGACTGCAGCCCACTTGGCCCCTCTGTTCATGGAATTCTTCAGGCAAGAATACTGGAGTGGGTAGCCATTCCTTTCTCCAGGGAGTCTTCCTCACCCAGGGATCGAACCTAGGTCTCCTCCATTGAAGACAGATTCTTTATTATTGTAACCACGCGTTCCAGGAAACAAACTCACTCAGAATGACAATGCAGATGGTGGAGTGCAGTTTATTACACTGGCGGGCCCAAGGCAGAGTCTCCTCTTAGCCAAGGACCCTGACCAGTTTCTGTGAAAACATTATACACCCTAAGTGTATGTGCCCAAATCCACCTCCCCAGATTCCCTGAAATTAGTCTGAACAAAGGAAAAGAAAGATACAATCAAGGTTAACCTGTGATTCATATGCCTTAAGCCTAGGTAGTTAACAGTGGACAATTATCAATAGGCCTGAGGTCATACCACAATGAGCATAATAGAATTTATGATTCTATTCAGTTGCACAGATAATTAGGGTATTCTTTTAGGTGACAGAGACTCTAGGTACAAGCCTGGGGGCTCTTCCATCCGGGCTTCTGGTTTTCCAGTTGGTATGTCATTTCCATAGATATTGGGCATATAGTTCAAAGTCCACAGTCCAGCCCAAGATGGAGTCCTGGTTTCAAGATGGAGCTTGTTCTGTCTGTTTCCTCCTTCACTGTCTGAGCCACCAGGGAAGCATATATCAATAAAAATGGGCAGTGCATATGATACTGAGTAAGCCTAAATTATCTATGAGACCAGTTTAATAGAAACAGGAGTTGTCATTCCTTGTTTTCCTAGTGGGAGTTGAACCTCGTGACTATCAGCCGGGTACAATTAACATCAGGATTGTAGCTACTTGGGAACATAAGAAACACTTTATATCTGAAACATTTTCTGGTGCTGAGTTCCTTCGGTTGTAAACTTCACAGGTAGCTGACTCTATAGGATGAATTAAGATGACTTGATGACCGTACATTCAAAAAACTAAAATCATGGCATCTGGTCCCACCACTTCACGGGAAATAGATGGGGAAACAGTGAAAACAGTATCAGACTTTATTTTTGTGGGCTCCAAAATCACCGCAGATGGTGCTTGCAGTCATGAAATTAAAAGATGCTTACTCCTTGGAAGGAAAGTTATAACCAACCTAGACAGCATATTAAAAAGCAGAGACATTACTTTGCCAACAAAGGTCTGCCTAGTCAAGGCTATGGTTTTTCCAGTGGTCATGTATGGATGTGAGAGTTAGACTGTGAAGAAAGCTGAGCGCCGAAGAATTGATGCTTTTGAGCTGTGGTGTTGGAGAAGACTCTTGAGAGTCTCTTGGACTTCAAGGAGATCCAACCAGTCCATCCTAAAGAAGATCAGTCTTGGATGTTCATTGGAAGGACTGATGCTGAAGCTGAAACTCCAGTACTTTGGCCACCTCATATGAAGTGTTGACTCATTGGAAAAGACCCTGATGCTGGGAGGGATTGGAGGCAGGAGGAGAAGGGGATGACAGAGGATGAGATGGCTGGATGGCATCACTGACTCGATGGACATGAGTTTGAGTAAACTCTGGGAGTTTGTTATGGACAGGGAGGCCTGGCATGCTGCGATTCATGGGGTCACAAAGAGTCAGACACGACTGAGGGACTAAACTGAACTGAACTGAACTGAATGATGACCGTCCAAGGTCACTGAAGAAGCTTAAGCTAAGACTGACAAAGTGACTACAGGTAAAACTGGAACTCAGCTTCTTTAGAAGTTCACAAACCCACATGTGTATTGAGATTTATGCAACATCTTTCAAAAATGTAATTAAGTAAAGAAATATTACATTAAAAATGGGAAAACAGGCCCATTTTTTCCTACCCTAATCAGGTGAAGATGTTGATACTGTTATGGATATAAGTTCCTCTTGGAGATAACAGAAAGAAGTAGAGTTGTCCCATGATATCCACAAGCATTGGTTTTAGGACACGTGCTGATGCCAAAATCCTTGAATGTACAAGTCCCTTATTTAAAAAGGTGTAGGATAGTGACCCTCCATAGTGGAAGGTTCTGCATCTCTGGACTGGTTGAATTCGTCAGCCTATGAGTCCAGCCCCTGGGGGCTAACCATCTCTATGCTTCTAAGCCACATTCTTTTTACTTAATTATTTGCCCTGATTTTTGTTTTCTTCTTTTGGAAAAACACTGTACAAAAGCTGTACTTTCTGGTAGTTCAGATGGTAAAGAATCTGCCTGCAATGTGGGAGACCCAGGTTCAAACCCTGGGTCAGGAAGATCTCCTGGAGAAGGGAATGGCAACCCATTCCAGAATTCTTGCCTGGAGAATTCCATGGACAGAGGAGCCTGGTGGGCTACAGTTCACTGGGTTGTAAAGAGTCAGACAGGACTGAAGAGCTAACAGTTTGACTTTCACACAAAAGCAGGACTTCCCAGGTGGCACTAGTGGTAAAGAACCCACCTGCCAATGCAGGGGACATAAGAGACACAGGCTGGATCCCTGGGCCAAGAGGATCCCCTGGAGGAGGGCATGGCAACCTACTCCAGTATTCTTGCCTAGAGAATCCCATGGACAGAGAAGCCTGGCAGGCTACAGTCTATAGGCTCACAAAGAGTCAGACAGGACTGAAATGACTTAGCATGCACACACATAGAAGCATTTTCCAAGAGGTCTTTGTGTGTTAAACTTCTGACCCTTTATATGATTCCAGAATGCTCTTGTCACACACTTGTGTTTAAATGTTACAGTTTTCTATTTTACTATCAAGAAAGCTGATATATATTCAATTCTTGTTCTTCTGCAAGTCATCTGCTCTTTCCCTCAAGAAGCTTTTAGGCATTTTTTTTTTCTTCATTGTACTTGAATCTCAAGATGTGTTCATTTCTCTTACCTAACTTAATTGGTGTGAAATATTTTTAGTAAACATAACCTCATTAAGTTATCCCTCCAGGTTTGCAACTTTGCAGTGTGATTTTAATGCTCCTCCTTTCCAGAGGAAGAATTTATTTTTCCATCCTTAAGTCTAGACTTGATCATATGATTTATTTCATTAATATAATATTAGCAGACTTGATGCAAGCTAAGCCTAGAGCAGCACATGCACATTTGGTCTTGCCCTGTTCAGGCTGCTTTGGGAATCCAGAGACTGGAGTTTAGGATGTGAAGGAAGCTGAGAAAGCCCACTGGAAAGACCATGTGAAAGACAACCCAGGGGTCTTGGTTTACTGCCTGACATGTGCCAAAAATGTGAGTGAGGGCTTCCTGGGCTGAGTCTCAGCCAATCTGATGGTCAAGTGCAGGTCCGCCAGGGAGCACAGGAGAGTCCTGCACTAAAATCACCATGGTAAATGTCTTTGAGGGTCTTGGCTATTTCTTGCAACCATCATTCAAGTCCTGTAGGAAATGATGCATTTTTTACTTTTCCAGAAATTCCTATTAGACTCGTATATGCATATCTCTATGTGAACTAGTTCTTTGTAACATTTATCACTATCTATATCTTTAAAATATTTTCCTTTATTTTACTGTTAGATGCTCCTGTAGAATATAAAGTCAATTTTTCTTGCTAATGGCTACATTCTCTGAGCCAAAACAAGTCTCTGATAGAGTAGATTCTCAACAACTGTGTTGAATTAATATTAAGTTTCAATAAATATAATAAGTAAATGAGATACATCTGTATCTGGACTCTTTATTACTACTTTGAGTTGATTTTTTTATGAATCTTTTTTAAAAACAAGTCCCCGGTCAGCACTTAGTAGTATACATTGGCATTTACAACTGTTCAATTGCCTTTTTTAAAGAATTTCCATTACCATTATGTGAGATAAATATTATTTTCTCCTTTTGTAGATGAGGAAAATATAGCTCATAGTTTTAGACATGCCTAATGTCACACAATTAAAAATTCATGCAGCATTTTGATAGGAGATCTGTCTCACTCCAGAGCTTTCTCTCAACAGATCATTTTACTTTATGAAAGCTTGAATTTAATGTGTGACTACAAACTTCACTGTTTTATATCTCAATTTCCCTCTATTTCCTGGCATAGGAAAAATCAGGAAAAAGTTTTAGGAGACTATCAATTGTAAAAATAGTGAACTAAGTCAGATGGAGAAAGAACAAATAGTGTATAACATCACTTATATGTGGAATCTAAAAACTATGACAAACTGCTGAATATGACAAAAACGGAGCAGAATCACAAGCATAAAGGAGAAACTTTTGGTTACCAGTGGGGAGAGGGGAGGGAAAGGGGAAATATAGGAGTGAGGGAGCAAGAGGTGCAAACCATTGAGTGTAAGATAGGCTATAAGGATATATTGTACAATATGGGGAATATAGTTTTTGGTAATAACTGTAAATGGAAAGTAACCTTTAAAATTGCATGCATTTTTAAATGGCATTGTGAGACAAAGAAAAAAATACAGAACTATTTTCTGTCATAAAATTCAAGAAATTAAGATAACATTTGTTCAGTGTACTTAGCTATTTGCTGCTTTTTTATGTAAAATATCTATGCTTTCTATAAATGCTCATAGAATAAAAGAGTGCTTTCCCCCTGGAATAAAATAGACCATGATGTCTCTCACAGTTAATAAGGGTAGCACAATATTGAGAATTGTCTTCTGTTACTGTGTTCAATATTCACACACACACACACACAAAGCGCTAAAAACAAAATAGCATTTAACTAAAATTATGCTAATTCTTGATGCTTTTTAGCACATAAAATTCTGACATCTTATCTTTTTCTTTTTCTCTCTGAAGCCCAGATAGTCATTTACCCTCCTCACCCAGTCAATCCCACTTAATGGAAGCTATAAACACTGAAACCATGACAAAAAGAGTATCCCTTATTTTATTAGTGTGCTGTGATGTGGATTTCTGCTTTATAAATTTCCCCCCAACTTTTTTCCTTCATGATGAAATAATATTGTAATTCCAATAAAAATATATGTGTCATTATTATCACAACTCTTAGGGCTTTGCCAATGAAAAGGTAAACAGGTTCCTTCTGAACATTTTCTAAATGTGTCCAGCTGTGTTTCTCAGAATAAGACCAGACAATGGCTAGACGGATGGTCACATCAAAGTAGCATCTTATACACAAAGAAGACTCCCTCCCTCAGCAGCCCCTAACAGAGAGCCTGTGAGAATGAGATCATGCTGGCAAATTCTGTTTGCCTTCCTTTTTTCTTTGTTTTCTTAACCGGGAAAGTGTTTGTCCATGAAATGGTTTGGCAAGGTCTACTATTCCAGAGGCTTTCTTAAACTAATAGTCCCAGTTTCAAGACTTGGAAGAAAAGCAATTTTATTTAAATGTACAGTATTCTCTATTGTGAATTGTCAAATTACTTTTTTCAAGACTTCTAATGTTTTCTTTCAATCCCTGTTGCTGTTAAGGCCCAAGTATGATTCTCTCGGGCTTCTCTGGTAGTTCAGCTGGTAAAGAATCTGTCTGCAATGCAGGAGACCCCAATTTGATTCCTGGGTTGGGAGGATCCCCTGGAAAAGGGATAGGCTACCACCCTGGTATTTTTGGGCTTCCCTGGTGCTCGGATGGTAAAGAGTTCACCCGCAATGCAGGAGACCTGGGTTTGATCCCTGAGTTGGGAATTTCCCCTGGAGGAGGGCATGGCAACCTACTCCAGTATTCTTGCCTAGAGAATCCCTATGGACAGCGGGGTCTGGCAGACTACAACCCATGGGTTTGCAAAGAGTCGAACATGACTAAATGAAGTAAGCACAGCACAGCACTATCAAGGAGAAGGGAATGGCAATCCACTCCAGTATTCTTGCCTGGAGAATTCCATGACCTGAGGAGCCTGGTGGGCTGTAACCCAGGAGATCACAAAGAGTCAGACACAACTGAGAGACTAACACAACACACACACACACACACACACACACACACTACTATCAGTGAAAAACCTATGGAGTTGGCTACTTTTGGTCAAAAATAAATGATTATTTGGGATATAATGGGTCCCTCAGTTCTCTGAAAGGCTCTTACACAGCCTGATTTCATTAGGGAACACCCTGGAAAGGAGACTCAACAGTGGTTTTGTTTTCCTAAGCACATTACCTGTTAGGATCTGTCAAACAGGCTTGTTCTCCATACAAGCCCATTTGGAATGTTCACTTCCAAAATAACTGGACTGAAATTAAGAAAAAATGTTCCCATCCCATTTCATTCTTTTTTCCTGATCCGACTCTCCCCGCAAAGTGACTAGGCTCTATGCCTACGAAAATAGTAACACACTCACAAGCTGTGAAGGGTAAAGAAAATTACTACTCAAAATGTAACTCACTTGCCAACCACAATTCACTATTTGAACAACCAGTTATTGATTCATCTAATTTTATTCTCACATTCAGAAGAACATTTTTCAAAAGTCTGAAGTTTCTTGAGTAGATTCTTCTTAAACTAGTACTTGCCATTGGCAAATGAACCACAATTGTTAGCCTACAGGACTTTGTACATATTGGTCTTTTTTTCTGAAACACTCACTTCAATTCACATGGTTGATTTCTATTGGGCCTTAAACTTTCATCTTAGGTGCCTCTTCCTCAGAAAACTTTCTCGCTAACTCTTCACTCTAGTCATTCCTGGCAGATGCCACCTAGTTGTTCTCAGATGGTTGTTATACTAATATTTAATATTGTACTTGCATTTTAGTTGTTAATTCATTAGTCTCCCATTGTGAGCTCTTTGAGGATAAATGCTGGGTTTTGCCCGTATGATCAACCCTTAATATAGTGTGTAACACATTTTAAGGTCAATACATTTTTGGTGCATGAGTAACTTAACACAAGAATTATTAACACACTAGTCAATTAAGGCATAAATGATTTATTCCAGATGACATATTCATTTTTGGCCGACTTTCCACTGTTCATTCTCAACCATCTACCTGACAGCAATTTTCCATATGGTAGCAGAGAATTAAACCCTTCTATATTTTCAGTCATCATAACCTCTTCAAGGAAAGGCTTAAAACAATGTGAACTCTACCCAGAGCCAAAGAAATTGCTTCAGGGATGTGCATGTGACCTAATCAGATCTACAGAGAGTTTGCAGCACTTTAAGAGAAGGGGCTATCTCCCCCGCTTTTTTGTAAAATAGAACTTATTGAAAGAGATTGCTATTGTTCTGATGCACGTGATCAAAGAAAAGTATATGCAATCTTGGGAGCTACTGTGGTGACCATTGTGTGATAAAAACAGGGGAACATACCCAAAAATGGAATGCAAAGGGAGGAAGTAGTCAGGAAATGGCAAGATAAACCAGGTCCTGCCCACATAACTTGAACCCTGGAGAAAGAAGTTCCTAAAGTTAGATGCCCCTGGGCGATTCAGTCAGGAAAGTTGAAACTACTTTCTAATTGTTTGAATCCTGTTCTGTTCCTGCAACCTAAATAGCTCATTTTACTTGAGTAGCTTGATTTTTTCCCATCCAAGTCTTATTTTAATTCAATCTCTCATTTGAAAAAACATCTCATCACCTGCTATGGTTCTCCCATAATAGTTTAACAGTAGCAGAGTGGAAACAATATGGGTTTTTAATTCAGATAAACAGAAATTTTGTTTAAGCTCCACCTTTTATTATCTGTGGACACTGGGCAAATCATTTTATCATTCTGGGCCCCCTTTTCCTCAACTATACCTATCTTAGGAGTTGATAGAGAATTTAATCAGATAAACAGTTAGCATAAATCAGTTAGCTAATCAGTTATCAGTTAGATAAATCAGTTAGCATTTCTAACTTCATGACTGATTTCAAAGGTCATAAAATAGTCTAAATCTTTTGTTTTTTCCCTTGTTAGTTATCCTCACTAACTTGAATGGCTTTGAGGGAACTCTGACATTCTCCTCCCATCTCAAACTTATCATCAGCACCCTCCTCATTCTACAATTACTGGTTACCAACTGGAAAACACTGAACTCATCACTCTTCAGAACGGTCCATCCTTTTCTGTCTCCTTTCCTCTTATTCCAACATCTTTGCCTCTCCTGCCACTCACATCTTCATGCCGCAATTTTGCCTTCTTTATAAATGCCAGTTCATCAACTTTCCCAAATCGGCATCCACATTTATTGTTCTTGATCACATGTCTTTCTTTAGTTCTACTTACACTTTTTGAATACCTACTATATGCCAACTTTAGGGAGATATAGCTGAGTAAGACTTGGGTTCCTGCTCTCAGGATCCTTACTTTCTAGAAATACAGATAGGTTCTAAATTAGTTACATTTAATAGACAGTCAAAAATGAAAGAGAGAGATGGAATGATATAGGTGCACCCTGAAAAAGAAACTAGTATGGAAGCAGACAATCAAAATAGGAGGCAGTTGTTTTTTTTTTTTTTTTTTTTAATTTATTTATTTATTTTTTCAGTGGGTTTTGTCATACATTGACATGAATCAGCAATAGATTTACACGTATTCCCCATCCCGATCCCCCCTCCCACCTCCCTCTCCACCCGATTCCTCTGGGTCTTCCCAGTGTACCAGGCCCGAGCACTTGTCTCATGTATCCCACCTGGGCTGGTGATCTGTTTCACCATAGATAGTATACATGCTGTTCTTTTGAAACATCCACCCTCACCTTCTCCCACAGAGTTCAAAAGTCTGTTCTGTATTTCTGTGTCTCTTTTTCTGTTTTGCATATAGGGTTATCGTTACCATCTTTCTAAATTCCATATATATGTGTGAGTATGCTGTAATGTTCGTTATCTTTCTGGCTTACTTCGCTCTGTATAAGGGGCTCCAGTTTCATCCATCTCATTAGGACTGTTTCAAATGAATTCTTTTTAATGGCTGAGTAATATTCCATGGTGTATATGTACCACAGCTTCCTTATCCATTCATCTGCTGATGGGCATCTAGCTTGCTTCCATGTCCTGGCTATTATAAACAGTGCTGCGATGAACATTGGGGTGCACGTGTCTCTTTCAGATCTGGTTTCCTCAGTGTGTATGCCCAGGAGTGATATTGCTGGGTCATATGGCAGTTCTATTTCCAGTTTCTTAAGAAATCTCCACACTGTTCTCCATAGCGGCTGTACTAGTTTGCATTCCCACCAACAGTGTAAGAGGGTTCCCTTTTCTCCACACCCTCTCCAGCATTTATTGCTTGTAGACTTTTGGATAGCAGCCATCCTGACTGGCGTGTAATGGTACCTCATTGTGGTTTTGATTTGCATTTCTCTGATAATGAGTGATGTTGAGCATCTTTTCATGTGTTTGTTAGCCATCTGTATGTCTTCTTTGGAGAAATGTCTGTTTAGTTCTTTGGCCCATTTTTTGATTGGGTCATTTATTTTTCTGGAATTGAGCTGCAGGAGTTGCTTGTATATTTTTGAGATTAATCCTTTGTCTGTTTCTTCATTTGCTATTATTTTCTCCCAATCTGAGGGCTGTCTTTTCACCCTACTTATAGTTTCCTTTGTTGTGCAAAAGCTTTTAAGTTTCATTAGGTCCCATTTGTTTAGTTTTGCTTTTATTTCCAATATTCTAGGAGGTGGGTCATAGAGGATCTTGCTGTGATTTATGTCGGAGAGTGTTTTGCCTATGTTCTCCTCTAGGAGTTTTATAGTTTCTGGTCTTACATTTAGCTCTTTAATCCATTTTGAGTTTATTTTTGTGTATGGTGTTAGAAAGTGTTCTAGTTTCATTCTTTTACAAGTGGTTGACCAGTTTTCCCAGCACCACTTGTTAAAGAGGTTGTCTTTTTTCCATTGTATATCCTTGCCTCCTTTGTCAAAGATAAGGTGTCCATAGGTTCGTGGATTTATCTCTGGGCTTTCTATTCTGTTCCATTGATCTATATTTCTGTCTTTGTGCCAGTACCATACTGTCTTGATGACTGTGGCTTTGTAGTAGAGTCTGAAGTCAGGCAGGTTGATTCCTCCAGTTCCATTCTTCTTTCTCAAGATTACTTTGGCTATTCGAGGTTTTTTGTATTTCCATACAAATTGTGAAATTCTTTGGTCTAGTTCTGTGAAAAATACCGTTGGTAGCTTGATAGGGATTGCATTGAATCTATAGACTGCTTTGGGTAGTATAGTCATTTTGACAATATTGATTCTTCCAATCCATGAACACGTATGTTTCTCCATCTGTTTGTGTCCTCTTTGATTTCTTTCATCAGTGTTTTATAGTTTTCTATGTATAGGTCCTTTGTTTCTTTAGGTAGATATACTCCTAAGTATTTTATTCTTTTTGTTGCAATGGTGAATGGTATTGTTTCCTTAATTTCTCTTTCTGTTTTTCATTGTTAGTATATAGGAATGCAAGGGATTTCTGTGTGTTAATTTTATATCCTGCAACTTTACTATATTCATTGATTAGCTCTAGTAATTTTCTGGTAGAGTCTTTAGGGTTTTCTATGTAGAGGATCATGTCATCTGCAAACAGTGAGAGTTTCACTTCTTCTTTTCCTATCTGGATTCCTTTTACTTCTTTTTCTGCTCTGATTGCTGTGGCCAAAACGTCCAACACTATGTTGAATAGTAGTGGTGAGAGTGGGCACCCTTGTCTTGTTCCTGATTTCAGGGGAAATGCTTTCAATTTTTCACCATTGAGGGTGATGCTTGCTGTGGGTTTGTCATATATAGCTTTTATTATGCTGAGATATGTTCCTTCTATTCCTGCTTTCTGGAGAGTTTTAATCATGAATGGGTGTTGAATTTTGTCAAAGGCTTTCTCTGCATCTATTGAGATAATCATATGGTTTTTATCTTTCAATTTGTTAATATGGTGTATTACATTGATTGATTTGTGGATATTAAAGAATCCTTGCATTCCTGGGATAAAGCCCACTTGGTCGTGGTGTATGATTTTTTTAATATGTTGTTGGATTCTGTTTGCTAGAATTTTGTTAAGGATTTTTGCATCTATGTTAGGAGGCAGTTTTAATGAAGGCTTCCCAGGTGGCACAGAGGTAAAGAATCCACCCGTCAATGCAGGAGACTTGGAGACTCAAGTTTGATCCCTGGGTAGGGAAGATCCTCTGGAGAAGGAAATGGAAATCCACTCCAGTATTCTTGCCTGGAGAATTGCATGGACAGAGGATCCTGGTGGGCTACAACCCATGGGGTGATAAATAGTCATACACGACTGAGTGACTAAACACACACACACACACACACACACACACACACAGGAGAGACGTGACAGTGTTTGATTCCAGGTGGTGCCAATGGAGGAAGTGAGAAACTGACAGAATAATCTGCTTTACATGACCTATTGGAAATTCTGCCTCATTTTGTTTCTTATAGCTCTCCTGCCCCTCATCACCAGGTAGTAGGATGTACCACCAGGTGCTTTATTCCCAAAATAAAACAAGTAGTCAGACTATGTTATCATTTTCTTTATTCCAACAGACTATTTGCCTGAAATACCTCTCTATTTTGACCAAATAATGTTTGTGCAAATTTCCTTAAATCATAAGGCTGATTTATAAGGATAAAGATCAGAAAGATCAAAGTCATAGGTATATATGTAAAGGTAGTCTTTGAATTGTCAATTTATTTGTAATAACTGCTAAAGATTGCTACAACAGTTCTTTCAAATTGTTTTTATCAAACATTCTCACTCACAGTGAAAATGCTTAATGAACAGATTTAGCTTAAAAGCTTGAAAAGTATGGGGAATACATGTAAATCCATGGCTAATTCATGTCAATGAATGACAAAAACCACTACAATATTGTAAAGTAATTAGTCTCCAACTAATAAAAGTAAATATAAAAAAAAAAGCTTGAAAAGTATGCTTTTATATAAAACCAAAATTTGATTGCTATCATATTTAAAAAACATCCTGGAAGTTATTTAGTTTTCCAAGTGGCAGAACTATGTTTTATCTGATATACAATGAAACAGCATATAGAGATTGTTTATATTAAATTTAAAGAGCATGTATTTTACCAATTACATTTTGAAGTACATGTTCTCCTAAAATATAGACAAATATTATTAGGTGATGACCTTCTTAATTCAATGCTTGTGTGTTACCAAAATTATTAACTTTACTCAGATCCCACTACATATCAGGCAAGGCAGATAGAGTTAAAATAATAGGGCCCTTCTTGAGTAATGCTTACAGATTAAAATATCAAATATATTCTGAATTCAATTAATTACATAGAATCCAATGCTTTATAGAGCTGATAAATGGGAAACAATTTGTTTGCTTTTTATGACTTCCTAACTCCCACACTGAGTTAACAATTGAGCATCTTATCTTTCTATTTGAATTTCTTAAGTCATGATATTTCTGATAGGAACAAAAAAGTACTGGGTGGTGAATGAGGGCAGAACAATAGATTAGCTCTTCTTCCACTTCTGCAAGGTTTTAAGTGCTTAATGAATAATAAATTATCTGAGCATTATAATTATCCACTGTAAGAAAGATTGACTTTGCAATCTCTGTCTCTTAAGATGCAACTTATAAAATTCAAGATGTAACTTAGCAAAGTCAATATCATTCATTCATTTGTTAAAAAGAATTTAACTGAAAAAAGAATTCTTAAAGGAAGTGAGACACTAAGCCCCCTTGAGGGAGATCGTTCTAATCAGATAAAACAACTAAAAGCAGTGGGGCTGAAGTTTGCCTGGAGTGTTTGGAGAATCTAAGGAGAGTAGTATGGCTTCCAGCACAGTCAACAGTTGGAGGACTAGTCAACAACTGGTAGAGCAGAGATGTACCTGGAGAGGGGCTTTTCTTTGGCCATGGGGAAAGACTAGGTTTATTTTGGGTAAATTAGAGAAACACAAAAAAGTTTTGAGCAGAATTATATGATTTGACCCATGTTTTAAATGTTTAAAGGATCTCTCTAATTGTTGTGTTGAGAAATGACTGAAGGGAAATGATACTGAAATCCAGTGAAAACATCACTGCCATGATCCACAGGGAAATGGTGGCAGTCACAGATAGTGTGAGAGCAGTCATTTTCTCAATACATTTGGAATATATTTGGAGAGCATTTGCTGATACATGGATGTAGGGACTAAAAGCAAACTGAAAGAAAGAAATCATTTCAATCATTTACACCAGCATCTACCCAGTTCTCAAGCCTTCAGCCACGGACTAGGAGTTACACCATCAGCTCCTCTGGTTCTCCAGGTCTTTGGACTTGAATTATGCCACAGGCTTTTCTGGCTTTCCAGATTACCGACAGCAGGTTATGGGACTGCTAGGCCTCAGTAATTGGATGAGCCAGTTTCTTTAACCATGAGAGAGAGAGACAGAGACACAAAGATAGAAAGAGACAGAGGTTCTGTTTCTCTAGAGGACCTTGGCAAATACAGTACCGAAAACCATTTCATCCTGACTTCATGAGAGAAAAGAGAGCAGGTGAAGGTGATCTCTCAAGAGCAACAATGTTAAGAGGTCAGTCTGATTAGGTATCATTCAAAGGAACTGCAAAAAAAGTGACCAGGGAGATGGGTGGGAAACAAGGAGAGTATGATTTCATCATCATTACCATTTCCTTCAACATCATTGTCTTCATATTCAATATTAATTGTGTATCTTGATTATTCATGAATTAAATCAACTAAATATCTTATAAGAGAGGTATTATTGTAGTCTACCTAGTTGTTAAATGACTTCTCCAAGGTCAACACAAAAAAAGAATAGAAATGTCAAAATCTGAACACAGGTCTTTTGACTCTGGAGTGCTTCACTGCTATAAGTGGCAATCAAACCGAGAGAAAAAGTTTACAGGACAATGAAAAAAATAGCAGAAGCATGTCTATCAATATGTTTTCACTAGTATTTATAATATTACATACTTAATCAATCACTAAAAAAAACTTACAAGTCATGTTAGTCAATGGATGCTCTTTTCCAGTGGTACTTCATGTTCATGCACACACTCTGAGCTGGGAGAGAAAATGCTCATGTTCTTACTCCAACAAGTCTGAGTGCCATACTAAAGAGGTGATGTATGTGGCCTTGTTCAAAACATGCTGAGGTTTGAGTACAGAAACTCAGATCAGACTATTGCCCCAAGGCAGTCACCAATGAGATCTTTAGCAAGTCACCTGATCTCTCAGAATCTACCTTGCTGAATCTATAGAAGAGAAGTTATACCAGAAATTTAGTTCTAAAACTCTGTCTATAATCTTTATCTTCTCTTAAAAAATGACTATTCACTTTAAGCACTGAAAAATTTTATGCTATGGATTAAAATATTTTTGTTGGGCCCCATAACGAAATATTTACTATGTGATAGTTTCTTCGTGGTTGCATATAAGATCAGGTTGCATATGCTGCTGCTGCTGCTGCTAAGTTGCTTCAGTCCTGTCGGACTCTGTGTGAACCCATAGATGGCAGCCCACCAGGCTCCCCTGTCCCTGGGATTCTCCAGGCAAGAACACTGGAGTGGGTTGCCATTTCCTTCACCAATCAGGTTGCATATAAGAAAACCCATATCCAAAATTATATATAATTTTTTTATATATAATTTTTAAACAAATATACAAAGGGTATAATAGATGTTTGCACTGTTTTCTGTGCTTAGTCTCTTAGTCATACCCAACCCTCTCAACCCCGTGGACTGTAGCCCACCAGGCTAATCAGTCCATGGGGATTCTCTAGGCAAGAATACTGGAGTGGGCTGCCATGCCCTTCTCCAGGGAATCTTCCCAACCCAGGGATTGAACCCAGGTCTCCCACATTGCAGGTGGATTGTTTACCACCTGAGCCACCAGGAAAGCCCAATAGGTGTTTGCAATACTTTATTAAAAAATATATTTTTTTCTAAAATAGGGAAAACATCAGTGAAGTTTTTTAGACTTCATAATCTCCTCAAAGCATCAAATATTTTAATATTATTACAGCAATAAATGAACATTACTATCATCACCATCTCCCTATCATTAATACCTCTGGAACAGAATAAGAAACTCATATTTGGAGTTAAAAAATGAATAGGCTATGTTCCCACTGTTTAATAATATCTAATTAGATGGCTTTTTTGTATATAATTATGTTTGCGAAAACTTAGCAAATATAATTTAAAGAATGTCAGCTCTGTGCAAAACATCATCCTGGACTTATCCACTTACTCATTTCGTTATTATCAAGCCACATGTTTAAGTGCAGTTTATTAAAAACAGATCTTCACTTGCCATGGATAATATGAACCTTTGTAATTTAACCCAGAAATAAAATTATAGAGGCAAACTTCCCAGTTTCTGTAATTGTTCTGGGGGTCTCTAAGGATTTATTCAGTAGCTGCAACTTAGACATTTTTTATTAACTTCATACTGTTAAAAGAATTATTTAATTTATCTAAAACTAACAATCATTCACAAAAGAATTAAAAAATTCATACAGTAGGCAAATCCTTCCTCTCAAATAACAAGCAATATTCAAGGATATAGCTAGGATAATCCCAGACCTTCTGGGTTATCCCAGGGCCAGTTCAGAAAAGTTCATTCTCAGTGAACTTTTTCTTTCAGGCTGTGGTCACCTGGTCCAGTTTTTAAATAGCTAGCATTCTATTCTGTTCACAACTCCCTTTCCCTGAAAAATGTGAAAAAAGTTTTCTGAAATTTAATCCATTTGTTTGCCAATCCATTGTTCTATCTTAAAAGTCTCTAAAATTTATAGCAGTGTCTCATAACAGTATCCTATTTGAATAAATGACCCATGTGCTCTACAGAAAGCTTGTGGCAGGCTTGAACTGGGATGGAACACAAGGAGGCGGGTGTGGGTAAGTGGCATTAAAATCCGCAAACCCAACCAGGAGCTTTGTAAGGGTGTCTGCTCAAACATGGGTCCCCAGCTCCCAGGCCACACAGCAGAAGGAGAGTGACAGGCTAGTGATTGAAGCTTAATTTGTATTTACCACAGTTCCCCATCGCTCACATTACTGCCTGAGCTCAGGAAAATAAGCTCAGGGCTCCCACTGATTCTGCATTATGGTGAAGCTGTATAATTATTTCATTATATATGACAATGTAATAATAATAGAAATAAAGTGCACTGTGAATGTAACGTATTTTAATCATCCCGAAACCATCCCCTACCCCAATCCATGGAGAAAATTGTCTTCCATGAAACCGGTCCCTGATGCCAAAATGGTTCCGGACCAAAGTACTAGAATTAACACACTAGCACACTTCATATGTATATATAGGAATTGATAGCACATGATAGCACACTTCATGTATATATATAGAAATTGACTAGAATTCAAGGACACACATTAAGAAATGGTGGCCTAGAGGTGGTAGGGAAAATGCTTGGAATCAAGAATCAGATTTGTATCACCTAGGAATATAAAACACATGTATTATACAATGAACCCATTATTATCTATTTTACTGAAGGGTGAGTGCTAAGACTAAGATGATGCTCCTGAATATCATAAAACCTCTTTCCAGCTTCAACTTTCTTCATTTTTATTAATTTATCTTACAGGTAACAAAAGGGAAAAATTTTCTGCTGTCCTTCCACCCAAGAGAAATACTGAAAAACAGTGAAATTTCAGAATAGTACATACAAGGAAAGGAAGAAACAGCAGTACCACCTGAAATACTTAATAAATGTTTGAAATAAGTAATCAAAGATAGTGAACATTCAAAAACAGAAATGCCAAAAGCATGATCTACAAAAGAAGAAAATAAGTTGAACTTCATTAAGTTTAAAACATTCTACTCTGCAAAAAAAGTTAAAAGAATGAAAAGTCAAGCCACAAACAGGGAGAAAATCTTTCCAAAAGATATCTAAAAAAAAAAAAAAAACTTAGATGCAAAATAAACAAAGAACTCTTAAAATTCAGCAATAAGAAAGCAAACAATCAATTAAATATGGATTTTAAAAAAATGTTGAACCAGCAGCTCAACAAAGTGTACAGAAAGCAAACAAGCATGTGAAAAGACATTCAACATCATATGTCATTGGGGAATGCAAATTAAAACAGTGTGACAACACTTGTTAGAATGCCTAAAATCCAAACAGTGACAGCACTAAATACTGATGAGAATGTGGAGGGGAGGGATAAGAATTCTTGCTGTTGTTGGTGGGAATACAAATGGCACAGCCATCTTTGAAGACACTTTGGCAGTTTTTTTAAAAACTAACCCTAGTATTACCATACGATCTATCCACTGTGCTCCCTGGTATTCATCCGAAGGTGTTGAAAACTCCTGCACAAAGTCTGCATATAAATTTTTACAGCAGCTTTGTTCATTGTCATTGTCTAGTTACTAAGCGGTGTCTGACTTTTTTGCATCCCCATGGACTGGAGCCCACCAGACTCTCTTCATGGGATTTTTGAGGTAAGAATACTAGAATGGGTTGCCATTTCCTTCTCCAGAGTATCTTCCCAACCCAGGAATTGGCAGGCGAGTTCTTTACCACTGAGTCACCAGGGAATCCCAGCTTTATTCATAGTTGCCAAAATTTGGAAGGAACCGATAAGCCCTTGAATAGGTGAATGAATAAACAAACTGTGGTATTCCCAAATAATTGAATATTATTCAGTATTTAAAAATGAGCTATTGTGTATATGGAATATCACTCAGCCATTAAAAAGAACTCATTTGAATCAGTTCTAATGAGGTGGATGAAACTGGAGCCCATTATACAGACTGAAGTAAGCCAGAACGATAAACACCAATACAGTATACTAACACATATATATGGAATATAGAAAGATGGTAACGATAACCCTATATGCAAGACAGAAAAAGAGACACAGATGTATCAAACAGGCTTTTGGACTCTATGGGAGAAGGCGAGGGTGGGATGATCTGAGAGAACAGCATCAAAACATGTATATTATCAAGTGTGAAACAGACCGCCAGTCCAGGTTGGATGCATGAGACAAGTGCTCGGGGCCAGTGCACTGGGATGACCCAGAGGGATAGGATGGGGAGGGAAGTGGGAGGGCAGTTCAGGATGGGGAACACATGTAAATCCATGGATGATCCATGTCAATGTATGGCAAAAACCACTACAATATTGTAAAGTAATTAGCCTCCAACTAATAAAAATAATTGGGAAAAAAAAATCCCAGGCAATTGAAACAGAAATAAATAAATAAAATAAAATAAAAATGAGCTATCAAGCCATGAAAAGATATGGGCAAAACTTAAATGCGTATTGCTAAGTGAAAAAAGACAATCTGGAAAGGCTACATGCTTTATGATTCCAACTATGTGGCATTCTAGAAAAGGCAAAACTATGGAGATAGAAAAAATTTTAGCGGCTACAGGCAGAGAAAGAGGGAGACAGGATGGATAAATATATGGTACACAGGAAATTTGGGGAGGCAGTGAAACTATTCTATATGATACTGTAATGGTGAATACTTGTCATTATACATTTGTCAAACTCATAGGTATCCAAAACAAAGAGTGAATCTTAACATAAACTATGGAATTTGGTTCATAATGATATATTAATATTAGATCATCAATTGTAATATAGAAATATGTTAATATTAAAAATTGGAGGATGATTTGGGAGGGGGATATGTGGGAACTCTCTGTGCTTTTAGCTCCATTGTTATATAAATCTTTGTGGTTGTTCAATTGCTAAGTTGTGTCCAACTTTTTGCCACTCCATGGACTGTAACATACCAGGCTCCTCTGTCCTTCACCATCTCCCAGAGTTTGCTCAAATTCATGTCCACTGAGTAAGTGATACTCTCTAACCATCTCATACTCTGCCATCCCTTCTCCTTTTGCCTTCAGTCTTTCCAGCATCTGGGTCTTTTCCAGTGAGTCAGCTCTTCGCATCAGGTGGCCAAAGTATTGGAGCTTCAGCATCAGTCCTTCCATGAATATTCAGGGTTGATTTCCTTTAGGATTGACTGGTTTGATCTCCTTTCGGTCCATGAACTCTCAAGCGTCTTCTCCAGTACCATAGTTAGAAAACATCAGTTCTTTGGCACTCAGCCCTCTTTATGGACCAACTTGCACATCCATACATGACTAATGGAAAAACTGTAGTTTTAATTATACAGACTTTTTTTAAAGTGAAGAAATGACCCAATGCTGTTATAAGTGTTCATGAGGACAAATGAACCCAGACTAACCCAAACTAACAGCATTTGCCGTGCTGTTTTGCTTTGTTTTAGTGCTTGCTTAGAATACTTGTGCTAGTAAGGGATAGATTTTAAAAAAGCAAAATAAACAAAAGTGATAGATAATGAGTTTAATCTGTAATTCATAAAGATACAAAGATGAAAGCATTTTACTCATATTTGTTTTACTCATATTTAGTCATCTGAACATGACTAAAAATAAAATGACTAAAAAATAAATATATTTTTGCCAATAAATACACATTACATTAATTGTCCAAGTATTCTAAAAAAAAAAACAGGAATAAATTAACAGAAGTGAATAATATTGCTTATAAATAAAGATGCTAGAAATAGCAGGTATTTGTTTATCTAAAACCAGTTTAGATAGTTATAATTTTCATTCACAATATGAAAATTGTGTTTCTGAAATTTACCCACATAGAAAAAATTAAAAATTCTACAAACACTTTCATAGTGTATTATTGATTTCATTCCAGATTTAACACTTAAGTTTAGGCCAAATGTAATTCTAATGATGAAGACATTCATTGGTTAATGATCAAACAACACCTTGAGCATCTTTTCGTCATCACTGGGATTCAGCAAAGTAAATAAATATAATATAGTCTTGGTAATTATACCCAGGATTTGATGGAATTGAGGAAGCAGATCAGAAAAAAGAAATCACAAAAAGGAGAAAGAAAGAAAGAAGGTTAAGAGAAAAGGAAGGAAGGAAGGAAGGGAAGGAAAGAAAACTCTGAGACCTCTGGGGGAGTTTGTCAAGATCAAGAACCCCTGAAATTTTACATTGTGATGAACAAAAGTTTCTAAGTGTAACATATGTTTTCCAGTACTTAAAACAGCTGTAAATCAATGACAGCAAGAATTTTAACCTAAAATTATGGAGAATATATTCTATTGGTATAATTTTCTTATTAATTTGCATAATTAATAGACTACAGACCAGTTTCCATTATAAAGTTCAAGTTCTCTTTGTATCATGTTATCAATAAAGTGTTAATAGAAGAAAAAAGGAGGAGAAAGAAGCAATGAGGACTAGAGATAAATATGCTTGACAAATTACATAGTACTAGATCCTTACATTCACTAGGCAGAAACTTAGCTGATCTTGTTTAAATGGTTTTAGTAACTGTTGGTATAACTGGTCTTGCAATATTGTCTTCCTAAAACAAGTTCTTCCTTGGTGGTAAAGAATTCGCCTGCGATGCGAGGGACCCAGGTGCGATATCTGGGTTAAGAAGATCCCCAGCAGAAAGAAATAGCTACTATCCCAGTATTCTTGCCTGAAGAATCCTATGGTCAGAGGAGCCTGGTGGGCTACAGTCCATGGGGTCACAAAGAGTTGGACATGACTGAGCAGCAAACAAACATACACAAACACAGAACAAGTTGTGTTTGTGTGTGTGTGTGTGTATTCTTAGTCACTCAGTCTTGTACAACTCTTTGCAAACCTATGGACTGTAGCCCATCAGGTTCCTCTGTCCAAGAGATTTTCCAGGCAAGAATACTGGAGTGGGTTTGTCATATCCTCCTCCAGGAGATTTTCCCCACCCAGGGATCAAACCTGAGCCTCCTGCACTGCAAGTGGATTCCTTACCACTGAGCCACTGGGGAACCCCAAAACAAGCCCTAGTTTCAATTTATTCACTCTAATCTACCTACTGAGGGCTTCCCTGGTGGCTCAGCTGGTACAGAATCTGCCTGAAATGTGGGAGATCTGGGTTCAATACCTGAGTTGGGAAGATCCCCTGGAGAATGGAACAGCTACTCACTGCAGTATTCTGGCCTGGAGAATTCCATGGACAGTATAGTCGCAAAGAGTCAGACACATCTGAGCGACTTTCACTTTCAATTTACCTACTGAGGATATTTGGAAAAGCTAAATTAAAAACACTTATCTTACATCATTCCAACTCATGGCCTAACACATACACACACATTCAGATTTTTATAAAGGAAGAAGAACAGCCAATTGTTTCATATTAAAGGGAAGAAATCTTAAAATCCTAGGTCTCAAGGTTAAGGCAGGTGAAATCAATATATGAAATTACAAATGTAGGAGCAGATATATACTTGTTATGAACACTGGGGACTCTAGCAGTTGGAGTACCCATACCTGTTGAAATGGGGCAATCACTGCTCATTTCAGACCACTCAGAATGTGGGACCAGTGCTGCCAGCCCCTTATCATTTAGGTTTGTTTTGCTTTTCCACAAGAAGCAAGAAATTTGACCTTCTAAGGGAAATGTCTCATTTTTGAATATTGGAGCAATTTTATTAAAAATACTATAAGAGCCAAACAAAATACTCTATAGGCCAAGTTCAACCCAAATGGTGATAATATATGACTTCTACTCTAAATAACTTGTGATAGAGTCAAGGTATTTTATGTTTATATGTAGATATAAATAGTTGAAATCATAAAAAAGTGATTTTTGGTATAAAATCTGGAGAAAAAAGTCAAAATTAGATCCATATTACCAGCCTAATGTTTTTACTACAAAGCAGTAGAAATGACAGCTAGAACTTTCAAAATGCTTTCCATCACTGTATACATCTTAGCCAAGTTTTTAATTCTTTATCTAAAGAACCCTGTTTAACTCATTACATTTTTAAGGTATTTTTATTTAGCATAATCAGTCCTTTAAGACACTGATCTGTGTGTACCCACCACCTAGACTCATAAAACCATAGCCTTTGCCACATTCTCCTCACTTTTATAAAGGAAACAAAACATTATAGATACATATATAACTCCTTTGAATATCCCCCAACAACTATTCTCCTCCTTTATTCCCAGAATCACAATTATTTCATATTTTTCATATATTTTTCTGTTCTTCATATATTTAAATATATTTTCATATTTTCATATATTTTCATATTTTCATATATTTTCATATTCTTCATATTTTTCATATATGTTCAAATTCTTCATATTTTTCATGTATTTTCATATTCTTCATATTTTTGATGTATTTCATATATTTCATACTTTTCATATATTTTCATATTCTTCATATTTTTCATATTCTTCATATTTTTCATATATTTTATATATTTCACATATTTTCATATTTTTCATATTTTCATATATTTTCTTATTCTTCATATTTTTCAATATTTTCATATTCTTCATATTTTTCATATATTTCATATTTTTCATATATTTTCATATTTTCATATATTTTCATACTCTTCATTTTTTCATATATTTTCATATTCTTCATATTTTTCATATATTGTATATATTTCATATATTTTCATATTCTTCATATTTTTCATATTTTTCATATATCTACATATACTTCATATTTTTCATATATTTTCATATATTTCATATTTTTCATATATCTTCATATTCTTCATATTTTTCATATATTTTCACATATTTCATATATTTCATATATTTTCATATTCTTCATATTTTTCATATATGTTCATATTCTTCATATTTTTCGTATATATTCATATTCTTCATATTTTTCATATATTTTCATATTCTCCATATTTTCATATATGTTCATATTCTTCATATTTTTCATGTATTTTCATATATTTTCATATTCTTCATATTTTTCATATGTTTCATATTTTTCATATATTTTCATATTCTTCATATATTTCATATATTTTATATTTTTCATATATTTTCTTATTCTTCATATTTTTCATATATTTTCATATTCTTCACATTTTTCATATATTTTCACATTCTTCATATTTTTCATATAGTTTCATATTCTTCATATTTTTCATATAGTTTCATATCATATATTTTCATGTTCTTCATATTTTCATATATTTTCATATTCTTCATATTTTTCATATTTTTTCTTATTTTCATATTTTTCATATATTTTCATATTCTTCATATTTTTCATATATTTCATATTTTTCATATATTTCATATTTTTCATGTATTTCAAATATTTCATACTTTTCATATATCTTCATATTCTTCATATTTTTCATATATTTTCATATTCTTCATATTTTTCATATATGTTCAAATTCTTCATATTTTTCATATATTTTCATGTTTTTCATGTATTTCATATTCTTCATATTTTTCATATAATTCATATTTTTCATATTTTTGATATATTTCATATGTTTTCATATTCTGGAACTCTCTTGCTTTTTGTATGATCCAACAGATATTGGCAATTTGATCTCTGATTCCTCTGTCCTTTCTAACTCCAGCTTGAACATCTGGAAGTTCACCTTTATGTACTGTTGAAGCCGTTCTTGGAGAATTTGTTTCTCCACTGCTGCCCTGCAAATAAATTCTTCAGTAACATTTTTCTAGACTCTGTATATATGTGTTACAATACAATATTTTTCTCTTTCTGACTTACTTCATTTTGCACAATAGGCTCTAGTTTCATCCACCTCATTAGAACTGATTAAAATGCTTTCCTTTTAATAGCTGAGTAATATTTAACCGTGTATATGTACCACTACTTCTTTATCCATTTATCTGTTGATGGGCATCTAGTTTGCTTACATGTTCTAGCTATTGTAAACAGTGCTGCAATGAACCATGGGATACAAGTGTCTTTTTCAATTTTGGTTTCCTCAGGCTATATGCCGAGGAGTGGGATTTCTGAGTCATATGGTGGCTTTATTCCTAGTTTTTTACGGAATCTGCATACCATCTTCCATAATGGCTATATCAATTTACATTCCCACCAACAATGCAAGAATGTTCCCTTTTCTCCACATCCTCTGTAGCATTTATTGTTTGTAGATGTTTTGATCATGGCCATTCTGATGGGTATTGGGTGATATCTCATTGTAGTTATGATTTGCATTTAAGAAAGGCAATCCCAAAGGATGCTCAAAGTATAGCACAATTACACTCATCTCACACGCTAGTAAAGTTATGCTCAAAATTCTCCAAGCCAGGCTTCAACAATACGTGAACTGTGAACTTCCAGATGTTCAAGCTAGTTTTAGAAAAGGCAGAGGAACCAGAGATCAAACTGCCAATATCCGCTGGATCATCAAAAAAGCAAGAGAGTTCCAGAAAAGCATATACTTCTGCTTTATTGACTACGCCAAAGCCTTCGACTGTGTGGATCACAACAAACTGTGGAAAATTCTGAAAGAGATGGGAATGCCAGGCCACCTGACCTGCCTCTTGAGAAACCTGTATGCAGGTTAGGATGCAACAATTAGAACTGGACATGGAACAACAGACTGGTTCCAAACAGGAAAAGTAGTATGTCAAGGCTGTATACTGTCACCCTGCTTATTTAACTTATATGCAGAGTACATCATGAGAAATGCTGGGCTGGAAGAAGCACAAGCTGGAATCAAGATTGCCGGGAGAAATATCAATAACCTATGATATGCAGATGACACACCCTTATGGCAGAAAGTGAAGAGGAACAAAAAAACCTCTTGATGAAAGTGAAAGAGGAGAGTGAAAAAATTGGTTTAAAGCTTAACATTCAGAAAGTTAAGATCATGGCATCTGGTCCCATCACCTCATGGGAAATAGATGGGGAGACAGTGGAAACAGTGTCAGACTTTATTTTGGGGGGCTCCAAAATCACTGCAGATAGTGACTGCAGCCATGAAATTAAAAGACACTTACTCCTTGGAAGGAAAGTTATGACCAACCTAGATAGCATATTAAAAAGCAGAGACATTACTTTGCCAACAAAGGTCCATCTGGTCAAGGCTATGGTTTTTCCAGTGGTCATGCATGGATATGAGAGTTGGACTCTAAAGAACTGAGTGCCAAAGAATTGATGCTTTTGAACTATGGTGTTGGAGAAGACTCTTGAGAGTCCCTTGGACTGCAAGATCCAACCAGTCCATTCTAAAGGAGATCAGTCCTGGGTGTTCATTGGAAGGACTGATGCTGAAGCTGAAACTCTAGTACTTGGGCCACCTCATGTGAAGAGTTGACTCATTGGATAAGACCCTGATGCTGGGAGGGATTGGAGTCAGGAGGAGAAGGGGACAACAGAGGATGAGATGGCTGGATGGCATCACCGACTCAATGGACATGAGTTTGGGTGGACTCCGGGAGTTGGTGATGGACAGGGAGGCCTGGCGTGCTGCAATTCATGGGGTCGCAAAGAGTCGGACACGACTGAGCAACTGAACTGAGCTGAACTGAATAATGAGCAATGTTGAACATCTTTTCATGTGCTTGTTAGCCATACGTATGTCTTCTTTGGAGAAATGTCTGTTTAGGTCTTTTCCCCACTTTTTGATTGGGTTATTTGCCTTTCTTGTTTTGAGTTGTATGAGTTGCCTGTATATTTTGGAAATTAATCTTTTGTCAGTTGTTTCAAATAAAATTTGCTATTATTTTATCCCATCCTGAGGGTTGTCTTTACATCTTGCTTATAGTTTCCTTTGCTGTGCAAAAGCTTTTAATTTTAATCAGGTCCCACTTGTTTACTTTTGTTTTTATTTCCATTACTCTAGGAGATGGGTCATAGAGGATCTTGCTTTGATTTATGTCATCAACTATTCTTCCTATGTTTTCCTCTAAGAGTTTTATAGTTTCTGGTCTTACATTTAGGTCTTTAATCCATTTTGAGTTTAACTTTGTGTGTGGTGTTAGGAAGTGCTATAATTTCATTCTTTTACATGTAGTTGTCCAATTTTATCAGCATCATTTATTGAAGAGGCAGTCTTTGCCCCATTGTATATTCTTGCCTCCTTTGTTGAAAATAAGGTATACATAGGTGCATGGGTTTATTTCTGGGCCTTCTCCCTTGTTCCATTGGTCTATATTTCTGCTATGTGTCAGTAGCATACTGTCTTGATGTCTGCAGCTTTGTAGTATAACCTGAAGTCAAGAAGTTTGATTCCTCCAGCTCCATACTTCTTTCTCAAGACTGCTTTGGCTATTTGGAATCTTTTGTGTTTCCATATGAATTATGACATTTTTTGTTCTAGTTCTGTGAAAAATGCCATTGGTAATATAATAGGAATTACATTGAATTTGTAGATTGTGTTTGGCAGTATAGTCATTTTCTCAATATTGATTCTTCCTACCCAGGGACATGGAATACCTCTCTATCTGTTTATGTCATCTTTGATTTCTTTCATCAGTTCAGTTCAGTTCAGTCGCTCAGTCGTGTCCGACTCTTTGCGACCCCATGAATCGCAGCACGCCAGGCCTCCCTGTCCATCACCAACTCCCAGAGTCCACCCAAACCCATGTCCATTGAGTTGGTGATGCCATCCAGCCATCTCATCCTCTGTCAGCCCCTTCTCCTCCTGCCCCCAATCCCTCCCAGCATCAGGGTCTTTTCCAGTGAGTCAACTCTTCGCATGAGGTGGCCAAAGTCCTGGAATTTCAGCTTCAGCATCAGTCCTTCCAATGAACACCCAGGACTGATCTCCTTTAGAATGGACTGGTTGGATCTCCTTGCAGTCCAAGGGACTCTCAAGAGTCTTCTCCAACACCACAGTTCAAAAGCATCAATTTTTCGGTGCTCTGCTTTCTTCACAGTCCAACTCTCACATCCGTATATGACCACTGGAAAAACCATAGCCTTGACCAGATGGACCTTTGTTGGCAAAGTAATGTCTCTGCTTTTTAATATGCTATCTAGGTTGGTCATAACTTTCTTTCCAAGGAATAAGCGTCTTTTAATTTCATGGCTGCAGTCACCATCTGCAGTGATTTCGGAGCCCAAAAATATAAAGTCTGACACTGTTTCCATTTTGTCTCTTTAGGTAAGTTTATTCCTAGGTATTTAAATCTTTTTGCTGCAATGGTGAATGGGATTGATTCCTTAATTTCTCTTTCTGATGTTTTGTTGTTCATATATAGAAATCTAAGTGATTTCTGTATATTGATATTGATATTGTATCTTGCAACTTTGCTAAATTCACTGATTAGCTCTAGTAATTTGCTGATAGTATCTTTAGGGTTTTCTATGTACAGTACCATGTCATCTGCAAACAGTGAGAGTTTTACTTCTTTTCCAATCTGGATTTCCTTTATTTATTTTTCTTCTCTGATTATGATAGCTAGGACTTCCAAAACTATGTTGAACAATAGTGGCAAAAGTGGACACCCTTGTCTTGTTCCTAATCTTAGGCGGAATGCTTTCAGCTTTTCATCATTGTGGACAATGTTTGCTGTAGGCTTATCATATATGGTCTTTACTATGTTGAGGTAGATTTCTTCTATGCCCATTTTTTGAAGAGTTTTAATCACAAATGGGTGCTGAATTTTGTCAAAGGCTTTTTATGCATCTATTGCAATTATCATGTAGTTTTTATCTTTCAGTTTGTTAATATGGTGTATCACATTGATTGATTTGTGTATTTTGAAGAATCCTTGCATCCCTGGAATAAACCCAACTTGATCACGGTTTATGAGCTTCTTAATGTGTTGTTGAATTCTGTTTGCTAAAATTTTGTTGAGGCTTTTTACATCTATGTTCATCAGTGATACTGGCCTGCAGTTTTCTTTTTTGTGTGTTGTCTTTGTCTTGTTTTGGTATCAGGTTGATGGTGGCCTTGTACAATGAGTTTGGAAGTGTTTCTTCCTCTGTAATTTTTTGAAAGCTTTAGAAAGATAGGCATTAGCTCTTCTCTAAATGTTTGATAGAATTCTGTGAAGCTACCTGGTCCTGGGCTTTTGTTTTGGGGGAGATTTTTTTATCACAACCTCAATTTCAGTGCTTGTAATTGAAAAATGAAAAGTGAAAGTTACTCACTCAGTTGTGTCTGACTCTTTATGACCCCATGGACTGTAGCCCACCAGGCCTCTCTGTCCATGGAATTCTCCAGGCAAGAATTCTAGAGTGGGTTGCCATTTTCTTCTCCAGCTTGTAATTGCATTGTTCATAGTTTCTGTTTCTTCCTGGGTCAGTCTTGGAAGATTGAACTTTTCTAAGAATCTGTCCATTTCTTCTAGGTTATCCATTTTATTACTGTAAAGAAAGAAAGTGAAGTCGCTCAGTCGTGTCTGACTCTTTGAAACCCCATGGACTGTAGCCTGCCAGTCTCCTCTGTCCATGGGATTTTCCAGGCAAGAATACTGGAGTGGGATGCCATTTCCTTCTCCAGGGGATCTTCCCAACCCAAGGATTGAACCTGGGTTTCCCACATTGTAGGCAGACGCTTTTACCGTCTGAGCCACCAGGGAAGTCTTTTTTTACCATATGGTTGTTCATAACAGCCTCTTATAATCCTTTGTATTACTGTACTGTCTGTTGTAACCTCTCCTTTTTCATTTCTAATTTTGTTGATTTGATTCTTCTCTTTTTCTTGATGAGTCTGGCTAAATTTTGTCAATTTTGTTTATCATCTCAAAAAACCTGCTTTTTGTTTTATTAATCTTTACTATTGCTACTTTCAATTCCTTTTCAGTTGTTTCTGCTCTGATCTTCATGATTTCTTTCCTTCTGTTAATTTTGGGGTTTTTTGTTTTTTTTTCAAGTTGTTTTAGAGGTAAAGTTAGATATCAAATCAATGTTTTTTCTTGTTTCTTGAGGTAGAGATGTATTGCTATAAATTTCCCTCTTAGAACTACTTTTGCTGCATCCCATAGGTTTTGAGTTGACATGTTTGGTTGTCATTTGTTTCTAGAAATTGTTTGATTTCCCTTTTTATTTTTTAAGTAACCTGTTGGTTATTTAGAAACTTATTGTTTAATCTCCATGTGTTTGTGTTTTTTACACTTTTTATCTTGTAATTTATATCTAGTCTCATAGCATTGTGATCAGAAAAAATGCTTGATACAATTTCAATTTTCTTAAATTTACTGAGGTTTGATTTGTGACCAAAGATGTCATCTATCTTGGAGAATGTTCCATGTGCACTTGAGAAGGTGTATTCTTCTGCATTTGGATGGAATGCCCTGAAGATATCAGTGAAATCCATCTCATCAATGTATCATTTAAGACATGTGTTTCCTTATTAAATTTCTGTTTTGATGATCTGTCTATTGGTGTGAAAGGGGTGTTAATGTCTCCTATTCTTGTGATACTGTCAATTCCTCCTTTTATGTCTGTTACGTCTCCATTTTGTCTTATGTATTGAGTTGCTCCTATGTTGGGTGCATAGATATTTACAATTTTTGTGTCTTCCTCTTGGTTTGATCCCTTGATTATTATATAGTATCCTTCCTTATCTCTTGTAATATTCTTTATTTTAAAGTCCAATTTGTCTGATATGAGGATTGCTACTCCACCTTTCTGTTGCTTTCCATTTGCATGGAATATATTTTTCCATACTCTCACTTTCAGTCTATAGGTGTCTTTAGGTCTGAAAAGTGTTTCTTGTAGACAGCATATATATGGGTCTGGCTTTTTTATCCATACAGCTAATCTGTGTCTTTTGGTTGGGGCATTTAATCAGTTCACATTTATAGTAATTACTGATGTATATGATTCTATTGCCATTTTCTTAATTGCTTGGAGTTTGATTTTGTACATCTTTTTCTTCTCTTGTGTTTTTTGACTATATAAGTCCCTTTAACATTTGTCATTGGTTTGGTGGTACTGAATTCTCTTAATTATGCTTGTCTGAAAAGCTTTTTATTTTTCCATCAATTTTGAATGAGATCCTTGCCAGGTACAGTAATCTTGATTGTAGATTTTCCCCTTTCAGTACTTTAAATACATTCTGCCATTCCCTTCTGGCTGGCAGAATTTCTGCTGAAAGATCAGCTGTTAAACCTATGGTGTTTCCCTTGTATGTTATTTGTTGCTTTTCCCTTTCTGCTTTTAATATTCTTTATTTGTGTTTAATCTTTGTTAGTTTGATTAATATGTGTCTTGGTGTGTTTCTCCTTGGGTTTATCCTGTCAGGGTCTCTTTGCACCTCTTGGGATTGATTGACTATTTCCTTTTCCATGTTGGGGAAACTTTCACCTATAATCTCCTCAAAACTTTTCTGATACCCTTTCTTTTTCTCATCTTCTTCTGGGACCCTTATAATTTGAATGTTGGTTCATTAAATATTGTCCCAGAGGTCTCTGAGACTATCTTCAGTCCTTTTCATTCTTTTTACTTTATTCTGTTCTTCAGAAGTTATTTCCACCATTTTATCTTCCAGTTCACTGATTCATTTTTCTGCTCCAGATATTCTGCTATTGATTCCTTCTAGATTATTTTTAATTTCAATAATTGTGTTGTTTTCTCTGTATGTTTATTCTTTAATTCTTCTAGGTCTTTGCTAATTGATTCTTGCATAGTCTCCATTTTGTTTTCAAGGTTTTTTATCATCTTTACTATCATTATTTTGAATTCTTTTTTAGGTAGGTTGCCTATTTCCTCTTCATTTATTTGGATTTCTCTGTTTCTAGTTTGTTCCTTCATTTGTGAAGTATTTCTCTGCTTTTTCATTTTTTTTTTTTTATTTATTGTGTTTGAGGCCTCCTTTTCCCAGGCTTCAAGGTTGAATTCTTTCTTCCTTTTGGTTTCTGCCCCCCTAAGTTTGGTCCAGTGGTTTGTGTAAGCATCAAGCAGAGTGAGACTTATGCTGAGGTTTTTTTGTTTGTTTGTCTGTTTTCTTCTGATGGGCAAGGCTGAGTGAAGTGGTAATCCTATCTGTTGATGATTGGTTTTGTGTTTTTGTTTTGTTTGTTGTTTGGATGAGGCATCCTGCACAAGGTACTACTGGTGGTTGGGTGACGCCAGGTCTTGTATTCAAGTGGTTTCCCTTTGTGGGAGTTCTCACTCTTTGACACTCCCTAGAGTTAGTTCTCTGGTAGTCCATGGTCTTGGAGTCAGTGCTCCCACTCGAAAGGCTCAGGGCTTGATCTCTGGTCAGGAACAAAGATTCCACAAGTCATTTGTTATGGCATTAAATGATAGGTTGATTTTTTAACTATTTATTTGGGGAGTGAGGACAAATAAACATTACTTCCATTTTAAGAGTCAGTACAAAATGATATACTCTGAGTAACATTACTCCATCCTCATCCCTACTCACCTGGTTTCATTTTCTGCTGTTTCTATTCCTTTTCCATCAGTATCTGCAACTACTTCTATTGCAAAAATGAACTAATTCATGTGTATTTCCTTAAACTCACTTCTTTTTTACATACGTACAGTATAGCTATTGTGGGGCTTCCATGGTGTCTCAAAGGGTAAAGAATCTGCCTGCAATGCAGGAGACCCATGTTGATCCCTGGGTCAAGAAGATCCCCTGGAGAAGGGAATGACAACCCACTCCAGTATTCTTGCCTGAAGAATTGCATGGACAGAGGAGCCTGACAGGCTACAGTTCATGGGGTTACAGAGACACAACTGAGAGACCAACACTATAGTATATTATAGGTAACATTTCTACTTTAATATTTCACTTAATCAGTGTATTTTGAGAATTAATCTAAACCAGTTCATAAGACAAAAACCATTTTTTTTACAGAGTATAATATTTCATTCTGTAGATATATCACAACTTATTGGAATATTCTGGCAATTATAAACAATACTGTAATCAATAGTGAGTCTTCCTGGTGATTTTTTTGATTTGTGTTTTGTTGAATTTTTTCTATAATAGCATATTTTGTTGTGATTTATTAATTTTTTTTTCTATAATAGCACTCCCTTTTCTCTGTTACTAGCTTTCCCAGGTACCCAAAGGATGCTGTTTCCTTAAGCTCTCCATATGCAGGTAGAAAGACACTAACTCCCCAGGAGAGCACTGAAAGGCTCAGGAGGTTGGAGCCATGATCTTCTCCTCCCTTCCTCTTGGGGGAGAAACTTCAGTTCTATGTTTTTTCCCAATCTTACAGGGCCATGCCAGCCAAACTTTCCAACCTCCTCCTTTGTTCCTAGTTTCCCCAGGTTTCCAGCCTATGGATGTTAACTTAGCATTATGTATGGCAAGATAGAAACTGGTACCTCTGGCAATACACTAAGACACTGGAGGTGTTGTACATTCACTCAACTCTTCGTTCTCTCCCACTGAGAAGTTTCAGGCAAAGGTGATTGCTATATTCATTGAGCTGTTCTGACTTCAGGGAGGTGGTGGTGCTGTGAAAAAAGTGAAATTCCTCCTTTCTTATTTCAATGCAACCATTTCCAGTTTTGTGCTCATCTGGGGTATTACAACTTCTTAACTGGAATATGGACCTCTCAAAGAGAAGGCATGCTGTTTATATCATTGCTAAACTAGTGTTGCTATGGGGAAATGAGGGCTGAGACTTCCTATTCTGCCATCTTTTTAACATGACTCCTTATATAAACAGCATAACCACCTCACTGATTTTGGACTGAGTACAGTTGTTAAACAATACAGAGCCTGTACAAATTAATATGGCATTGCACTATCTTTCATAGATCTATCAATAGAGACAAATAAAGTCATAGGTAATTAAAATTTTAGATTATAGGATTATTTGTGTGTTGAAAGAGATACAAAAAGAGGGATGTGGCACCCTGATGAGGATAAAGGTTAATTAAGCTTTGCTCTGACGAATATGAGATGGTGTCATGGACGGGAAAGCATGCATAGAAATTAACTTGGAAACCAAAATAACGAAGAAGTCAAACCCCTGTGGTACTCAAATTCCTTGCCCACCTCTTCAAACCTTAAGAAACACCACTCTGGGTTATAGAATGGCCCTTTCATCTCTGCTAATGAAACCAGGTTACTTTATATTTTATAGCAGGTCATGATAGCATTTCCCTCAATATTTATATCATACATTGAAAAGTCTTACCTCTCTTTTAATGCCTCTCATTATAAGTTTCACAAATGAATCTTAAACATATTGCAATACAGTATTCACTACAAATTATACTATCAATTATCTACTTCCTATAAAACAAGATTTTTTAATGGTCTTTTTTTAAGCTTCAAGGTGTCCAGGATTGTGCAATTTCCTCAGTTCTGCCTCACCACAGCAAAGACTTGAAATAACGGACCGCTGTTACAGCTTGATTACAGCTCAAAGATTTATTCGGCAAGCAAAGGAAAGTACACCCTTGAGGCATGAGGGCAGGCTGAGCCCAACAGAGAGGACTCAATCCGTCTTGGCTTCCTCTGTTTATACATTTATCTCCCCTTTTTAAGTCTGCCTTATGCAAACTGGGCTAGCCAGGAGGGCTGTTTGTTTCACCTGATGTTTTCACTTCAGTCCTCAGATTTGCTTTTGCTCCTCTGGTTTTTAGCCACCACCATTTTGGATCCCTTTTTCCTATTCTAACTACCTAACATCACGCCCCTCTAGAGATCAGAGGCCCAATTCTTTGGGAACAGGGGCATTGAGGTCTCTCTGGCTACTTCCTGCTGAGCTGGGATGGCAAGGGGCATTGGGCCTCCCCCTCTTGCTAGTCTCAAGCCTCAGAGTCCTTATAGCAGTGACTATCTAAGGATGAGTGATATTTTCTGTGGTCAGGTGTAGTTTTATATATCCTTGTTGAACTAGCACTGCATTTTGTAGCTTGTTGACCTGGGCAGAGAAAAAATGGGTTAAACAATTGATAATACATGGAACAATCATAAGCAATATCAATATGGTGATAACAGGAGTTAGTAGGGGCATTAGTCAACTCCAAATCCCCTTTCACCTGGAGAAGGATCCCTCCAAGAGACTGTAGCCACCCTGAGGACTCTCCAGCTCATTCTGTGAGATCCTGTAGGATCTGAATGTTTTTCTTGAGGACTGCGAGACTTTCTTCAACTTAGTTGGAGGTAATTACCCAGAAGCAACATGTCTTGTTCAAGATGGCTCAAGTCCCTCCTTGTTCAGGGATCAGGAGGTCTATCTCCTATCTATTTTGGAGTACAACCTCCAACAAGCTGTGTTGGCTCTTTATATCTATCCTGAGAAATCTTACCCCCAGAAATTTAATTTTTGGGGGTATTCATTAGAAAAGCACTCATTTGTAGTCCTGAATATGTATCTGAGATCTCCCAGGGTCTCACAGCTGTATTGAATGTCCTCTGCTTTTTTTCTTCCATGGCTTGACTCGTGAGTAGTGAATCCAGGAGTTGTGTCCTGGTACCTTGACTGCTGTGGTGGTAAAAAGTATTACAGGGTAGAAGCCCTTCCATGTGGGCTGAAGTTAAGTCTTTGGGGACCCATCTTTCCAGACTTTAATTAGGACTTGAGTCCCTGGAGCATAGAGTGGTGGCTGTTTAGAATCTTTTGGGTCCTGGTTGATGTCCCACAAGTGTATTTCTTGTTGCAATTGCCCAATGGCAATGGTATAAGACTGGAGGGTCTGAGCCTCTGGATCCAGGAAGAGGTCGATGACAAACAAAAGTTCTCCCATATAGCATCTCATAAGGACTAAAATCAATCTATTCCTTAGGGGCAATACAGGTGCAGAGGAGAGCTATTGGTAAGGCCTCCTTCCATCCAAGGGAGGTCTCCTGGGTTATCTTTTTATTGCTGATTTTAAGTATTGGGCTTCCCTCATAGCTCAGTTGGTAAAGAATCCACTTGCAATGCAGGAGACCCTGGTTTGATTCCTGGGTTGGGAAGATCCCCTGGAGAAGGGATAGGCTACCCACTCCAGTATTCTTGGGCTTCCTTTGTGGCTCAGCTGGTAAAGAATCCTCGTGCAATGCAGGAGACCTGGGTTTGATCCCTGGGTTGGGAAGATTCCCTGGAGAAGGGAAAAGCTACCCACTCCAGCATTCTGGCCTGGAGAATTCCATGGACCATATAGTCCATGGGGTTGCAAAGAGTCAGACATGACTGAGCAACTTTCACTTTCACTTTTCTACTTTTCCTGAAGATCGAGGCCTCCAGGTGCAATGGAGGTAATAAGTAATGCCCAATGCTTTAGAGACCCTTTGGGTGACCTTAGAAGTAAATGATGTCCCATTGTCACTTTGTAATGACCTGAGCAGGCCAAATCTTGGAATGATTTCATGGAGCCATTTTCTTTCTTTCTTTCTTTTTTTTAAAAAATTTATTACTGCCTTTAACCTCTGCCTTCTCAGTCCAGGTGGGAATGTATCAGTCCATCCTGTAAATGTATCTGTCATGACCAGTAGGTATTTATACCTTTGAGAAACTGGCATCTGGGTGAAGTCCCTCTGCCAATCTTCTCCTGGGTAGGTCCCAATCCATTGGATGGGCTGGGACAGCTGGGGCCTTTGAGCACCTTGGGGGTTGTTTAACTGGTAAGTGGGACAAGAGGAGACCATTTGCCTTATAGTTGTTTGGAGGCCTGTTCCTTTGAAGGACCTTTCCAGTAATCTTTGGAGGACCCTCTCCCCTAAATGAGTGGTGCATGTAAAGTTAAGTGAAAGTGAAGTCGTTCAGTTGTGTCCGACTCTTTGCGACCTCATAGACTGTAGCTTACCAGGCTCCTCCGTCCATGGGTCTTTCCAGGCAAGAAGACTGGAGTGGGTTGCCATTTCCTTCTCCAGGAGATCTTCCCAACCCAGGGATTAAATCCAGGTCTCCCACATTATAGGCAGATTTTTTACCATCTGAGCCACCAGGAAAGTGGTGCATGTAAGGAGTTAACCAACTGCCATTGGAAGTTCCCAGGCAGATAAAAGGAGTCCCTCCTTTTGGAACCATCCCATATGATCTTCTTGAAAGCTCTCACTCTTAGCTTTAAGAGTCTCACCTTCAGTATATGAAGGAGTTTCTGGCAGACTAGTCTGTGGAACTAAGGTGGCAACCCCTATTAGGTCACTGTTCTCTAATGCTGCTATCTTAGCTGCCTGATCAGCTGCTTGGTTCCCTCTTGCCACTTCTGTGCTCCCTTTCTGGTGTCCTTTACAATAGAAGACTGAAACCTCAGCAGGCAAATGAGTGCCTCCAAGAGTCCAAGGATTTGATCACCATACTTGATTGGGGACCCTCGGGTTGTCAAGTGGCCTTTTTCTTTCCAAATAGCAGCATGTACATGTAGCACCAGAAAGACATACTTGGAGTCAGTGTAAATGCCTACTCTTTTTCCTTTTCGCAGTTCCAAAGGTGGAGTTGGGGCTATGAACTCAGCCAATTGAGCTGAGGTACCTGGTGACAAAGGTTTAGCCTCTATGGTCTCAAAATTGAAGACTACTGCATATCTGGCTCTTCTTCTTCCATCCAAGACAAAGCTGCTTCCATCAATGTACCAGATTTCCTCAGGATTGGTCAGAGGATCTTCTGACAATCCCTCTTGGGGTCTTCTCCACTGGTGCAAGGTTTCTAGGTAAGAGTGAAAGGGGAGAGAGCCCTGGGGGTAGTCAAGATGGTAGCTGGCTTAAAAACCTCACAAGGGGATATAGTCAGGCCTGGATTTTCCATCAGCATGATTTGATGTCTGAGGATCCTTTTATCAGACATCCATAAATGGTCTTTCACATTCAGTTGTTTCACTTGGTGGCTGGTAAAAATAGTTAGCTTGCCCCCCAAAGAGAGTTTCAAACATCTATCAGGACTGCAGTAGCTGCAAGATTTCGGAAGCAGGGAAAGATCCCTTCCTGATAAGGGAGTAGGATGCTCAGGGACCACCAAAACGTGGTGGGAAAATATTTGTCCATCCCAGCAACAAAGAAGTGTTCAGGTGAATCTTTTTGTAATTGTTTTCCTTTAGCACCCATAATGGTACAGGTTTGGGAGGAGAAGGCTCCAGAGCAGGAGATTGGGACAGAGTAGGTAGCCCCTGTGTCAACCAAGAAATTCTCAGACTTACCTGCCACATCCAGTTGCACCCTTGGCTTCAGTCCTGTAATGCTTATCTGTGACAGGTAGGCTGGCCAGAGCAGTCCACTTCAGCCCTGTTGAACCATCGTGAGGAAGTCTTGGCACTTGACCTTGAGGCTCTTGGGTCCCCAGGGCAGACTGTCACCCAATGTCCCAATTGATGGCGCTTGCAGCAAGCCATTTTAGGAGACATGCCACAGATTGGACACTCTTTGACCTATTGTCCCACTTGTCTACAGATTAGGCATTTGCCTCATGCGTTTTCCTTCAAGTACTTGGGGTTTGCCATAGGGCTTCCCTGGAGGGCGGCCAGCATCTGGGCATGGCTTGTCTCTTTCTTTCTCTCCCTTTCCTGGGCTTTGGCCTCCCTCTCCTGTTCTCTGTTATAAAAGGTATTGGTGGCTGTCTGGAGCAACTCATTTAAAAAGCAGCAGGGCCCTGTTGCTGTAGCTCTTGTAACTTTATCCTGATGTCTGATACGCATTGGGACAGCAATTTGTCCTTTAAATCACCTGTCCCTCGTAAGAGTCTAAATCCAGATTGGTAAACTTTTGGAGGGCCTCTTTTAGACTTTCCAGAAAGGCAATGGGGTTCTCGTTGGACTCCTGAGTTATTCCTGAAACCGGGCACAGTCCAACAACGAATAGGCTTCCTTTTATTTCCTTGGACATACTACCTTAGGGGTGGTCTTTCTGAAGCTTATCCTATCCAGTACTGTTACAACCTGAGCCTGGCATCCCCGGGTCAGGGTGCAGATTCCCAGACAGGTTGAGGCATGGAAATATCCTGGAGATTGAATCCCGGGGCAGGTCGAGGTAGGTCAACCTCCTGGGATCCCCAGACTGAAGTTGGGTGTCTGCAAGGTCTCCAGTGTGACTAATGCTGGATAGGATTAAGGGGTTGTAATCTTAACTCTTTGCTGATGGGAATAGATACCATGATGTAAAGTCATCCAAGCCTGTGCCCTGAGACTGGGAACCTGGGGAAATAGCCATAAGCCTTATCCTTTTATTGCTCTGAGGGAATGTAAGTTACTGATTTCCCCCCCCTAGTCCTCCATAACAGCAGCTTAGGGTGTCTCCAGTGGTAAACATTTCTTTTTTTTTTTTTTTTTTACATAGGAGCATGGCAGGCTACAATGCACAGGGTCACAAAGAGTCAGACATTACTATGGGACTAACACACACACACACAGACACAGTTCTATCACTTGCAAATATTTTCTTCCATTCAGTAACTGTCTTTTTGTTTTGTTGCAAAGCTCTTAAGTTTAGTTAGATTCCATTTGTTTGTTTTTGCTTTTGTTTCCTTTTCTTTAGAAGACAAATCTAAGAAAATATCACTACAATTTATGTTGAAGTATGTTATACTTGTGTTTTCTTCTAGGAGTGTTATGGTTTCTGGTCTTACTTTTAAGTCTTTAGTCCACTTTGACTTATTTTTGTATATGGTGTGAGAAAATGTTCTAATCTTATTCTTTTACATGTAGCTGTCCAGTTTTCCCAGCACCACTTATTGAAGAGACTGTCTTTCCCATTGTATATTCTTGCCTCCTTTGTCATAGATTAATTGTCCAAGAGTATGTGGGGTTTATTTCTGGTCTTTCTCTTCTGTCCCATTGATCTATGTGTTTGTATTTGTGCCAGTACCATGCTGTTGTATTTACTGAGGCTTTGTAGTGAAAGGTTGTTGCTGAATCATGCAAAGACGTTGGGGTTCTTGGCCTCCAGAGGAGAAGAATTCAATCCGGGCCCAGAGACGAGGCTGGATCGCTCAGAGCTTTTGTGTAATAAAGTTTTATTAAAGTATAAAGGAGATAGAGAAAGCTTCTGATGTAGACATCAGAAGTGGGTAGAAAGAGTACCCGCTTGCTAGTGTTAGCAATGGAGTTATATACTCTCCAATGAATCCGAAGAATGTCTGGAGGTTGTAAAGGCCTCACCAGACCTACTCCCATAATTTACATTTTTTTTAATTTTTTTTTTATTTTTTTAAATTATTATTATTATTTTTTTTATTTTTATTTTTTCCAGTGGGTTTTGTCATACATTGATATGAATCAGCCATGGATTTACATGTATTCCCAATCCCTATCCCCCCTCCCACCTCCCTCTCCACCCGATTCCTCTGGGTCTTCCCAGTGCACCAGGCCGGAGCACTTGTCTCATGCATCCCACCTGGGCTGGTGATCTGTTTCACCATAGATAGTATACATGCTGTTCTTTTGAAATATCCCACCCTCACATTCTCCCACAAAGTTCAAAAGTCTGTTCTGTATTTCTGTGTCTCTTTTCTGTTTTGCAT